>NW_007258434.1:368967-389211 GCF_000164805.1 Carlito syrichta | reverse complement strand
GCTGATGATATGATCCTATACTTTGAAAATCCAAGAGAATCTGTCAAAAACCTGCTTGCACTGATAAAGGACTTTGGCAAAGTCTTAGGATACAAAATAAATGTGTAAAAGACAGTTGCATTCCTATACACCAAAACAAGCAAGTAGAGACCCCAATAAAAAGCATAATCCCATTCACAATAGCCGCACAAAAAATGAAATACCTTGGCATTTTCCTAACCAGAGAAGTGAAAGACCTTTACAATGAGAACTACAAAACACTGCTAAAGAAATCCTAGAAGACACAAACAAATGGAAAAACATTCCATGCTCATGAATAGGAAGAATCGACATTGTTAAGATGTCCATCCTACCAAAGGTAATCTATAGATTCAATGAAATATCCATTAAATTACCAATATCATTCTTCGCAGACCTAGAAATGACAATACAGAAACTCATATGGAAATATAAATGACCACGAATAGCCAAAACAATTCTTAGCAAAATAAAAACAAATACAAAGAAGGAGGTATCACAGTTTCGGACTTCAAATTTTACTATAGGGCTACAATAATCAACACAGCCTGGTATTGGTACAAGAACAGGCACATAGACCAATGGAACAGGATAGAGAATTCAGAAATAAAGCCTCAATTTCTCAACCAACTCATCTTTGACAAAGCCTCCAACAACAGCCACTGGGGAGAGGAGAACCTATTCAGTAAATGATGCTGGGAAAACTGGCTCATCACAGGTAGAAGACTGAAACAGGACCCCTGCATATCACCATACACAAAAATTAACTCTAAATGGATCAAAGGCCTAAAAGTAAAACATCAAATATAAGAATCTTATAAAAGGAAGGAGATACTCTTATGGGAATTGGAACTGGAAACCAATTTCTGATCAGAACCCAAAGTGCCCATACCATAAGAAATAAGGTAGACTAGTGGGACCTCATCAAACTAACAAAAGAAACTATCAAGAGAGCAGAGACAGCCCACAGAATGGGAAAAAATATTTGCCAACTGTATATCTGACAAAGGCCTAACATCTAGGATCTACAAGGAACTCAAACATGTTGAAAGGAAAAAAAAACACAACAAAAAAACAAAAACAAAACCCCAGCTTCATTAAAAAGTGGGCTAAAGACATGAATAGACACTTCTCAAAAGAAGATATATAGGCAGCCCACAGACACATGAAAAAGTGCTCAGCCTCACTAAACACCAGAGAAATGCCAATCATAACCACACTGAGATACCACCTAACCCCAGTAAGAATGGCCATCATTAATAAAACAAACAGCAACAGGTGCTGGCGAGTATGTGGAGTAAAAGGAATGCTTCTACATGTTGGTGGGAATGTAAACTAGTGAAACCTTTTTGGAAGACAGTGTGATGATTTCTGAAAGAAATAGAAATTGACCTTCCATATGACCCAGCAATTCCCCTACTGGAAATATATCAGAGGAACTCAAATCATTCTCCAAAAAACGATACCTGCACACCTAAGTTTGTTGCAGCTCTATTCACACTAGCAAAAACATGGGACCAACCATGCTGCCCATTGAAACTGGATTGGATTTTAAAAAATGTGGTACATATACACAATGGAATATTATGCAGTCATAAAGAAGGACAAACATACGGACTTCACAGCAACTTGGATGAATTTAGAGTTGATCATACTCAGTGATCTATCACAGAAACAAAGAACAAAGTACCATATGTTCTCACTCATAAACAGTTCTTGAACTATTATCATATTACTAGAAGAAAGGGATTGACAGTGATGGGAAACTGCCAGTGGAGGGGGTGGGATGACCCTGGCAGTTTGAGGAAAACTGCTAGGGGAGAGAGGGGCAAACCTCATCAACAATGGTACCTGCACAATCAGTGTTTGTATATCTAACCCTGAATTGTACCTCACATCTTTAAAATAAAATTTAAAAAAAGGAAAATTGAATAAAAAAGACTCTCCCATCAATTGCCTTCAAAAGATTCATCTCACATGTGACAACACCACAGGCTTAAGGAAAAGGTTTGGAGAAACATCTATCATGCAAATAAAAAAAAGTAAGGGTTACGATTCTCATATGAGATAACACAGACTTTAAACAAACAATTGTAAAAAAGAACAACAAAAATTATATAATAATAATCGATTCAACTCAATAAGAAGATTTAATTTTTCTCTCTCTATATGTATATATATACACACACACACACACACACACACACATATACATGTATATATATATACACACACATATATATATATACACACACACAATCAACATTGGAGCACCCAGACTTATAAAACAATTACTACTAAATCTAAGACAAGACTTAGACAGCCAAAAATAATTGTGGAAGTCTTCAACAACCCTTGATAACATTACACAGATTACTGAGGCAAAAACTAACAAATTCTGGACTTAAATTTGACATGAACCATTGGACCTAACAGACATCTATATAATACTTCATCCAACAACCACAGAATATACATTCTTCTCATCTGTATATGAAACATACTCTAAGATTGACCACATGCTTGATCATAAGGCAAGTCTCAATGAATTTAAAAAAATGAAAATCTTACAAAGCATTTTCTCAGACCATAGTGGAATAATAATAGAAACCAATACCAAGAAGAACACTCAAAACCAGACAAATACATGGAAACTAAACAATTTGCTTCTGAATAATTTTTGGATAAACAACAAAAATTAAAAACACACTTTGAAATAAATGAACATAGAAACATAATATACCAGAGTCTCTTGGATATGACAAAAATCAGTGTTAAGAGATACACATATATAAACTCAAAGCTAGCAGAAGAAAAGGAATAACAAAAGTCAGAACAAAACTAAAAGAAATTGGGTCCCAAAACCATCTAAAGGATCAATGAAATGAAAAGTTGGTTCTTTGAAAGAATATACAAGATTGACAAACCACTAACTAGAATAACAAAAAGGGAGAGAAGATCAAAATAAGCACAATCACTCCCACAGAAAGACAAAAAATCTCAGATACTACTATGAACATCTCTATGTGTACACACTAGAATATCTAGGGAAAATAGATAAATGCCTGGAAACACACTACCTCCAAAGATTAAAGCGGGAAGAAATTGAAGCCCTGAACAGACCAATAGCAAGTTACAACACAGAATAATAATAATAAAAAACCCATACCAACCAAAAAGAGCCTTACACCAGACAGATTCACAGCAAATTCTATTAGACATACAAAAGAACTGATACCAATCTTCATGAAACTATTCCAAAAAAGGGAGGAGGAGTGATTTCTCCCTAGTTAATTCTATAAAACCAGTGTCATCCAGATACCAAAATCTGGCAAAGACACAACAAACAAGGAAAACCACATGCCAATATTTTAAACTATATGCAAACATCCTCAACAAAATACTAGCAAACAGAATTTAACAGCACATCAAAAAGATAATTTACCACAATCACGTGGGATTTATTGCTTAATACAAGGATGGTTCAACATATGAAAACAATACGTATAATTTACCACATAAACAATAGATGCAGAAAAAGCATTTGATAAAACCCAATCTTCCTTTATAATAAAAACCCTCAACAAACTAAGCATCAAGGGAACACACCCTGAAATAATAAGAGGTACCTATGACAAACCCACAGCCAACATCATACTGAACAGAGAAAGACTGGAAACATTCCTCCTAAGAACTGGCACACTGCACAAATGTCCATTCTCACCACTCCTATTCAACATAGAACTGGAAAGCCTAGCCAGAGCAATCAGGCAAGAGAAATAAATAAAATGCATGTAAATGTGAAAAGAGGAAATCAAATTATCTTTCTTTGTTGACAATATAGTTCTATACCTAGAAATCTTAAATATTCCTCCCTAAGATTACTAAATCTGATAAATGGCTTCAGTAAAGTTTCAGGGTACAAAATTCAACATATAAAAATCAATGACATTTTTATATACCAATAACATTTAAGTTGAGAACCAAATCAAGAATACAGTTCCATTTACAATAGGCACACACATATTCACACACATACACACACACACACACACACACACACACAAATAAAATATCTAGGAATACTACATCTAACAAAAGAGGAGAAAGAGCTCTACAACAAGAGCTATAAAATACTGCTGAAAGAAATCATGAATGACACAAATAAATTTTTAAAAATTTCATGCTCGTGAATTAGAAGAATCAATATATTAAAATGTCCATATTGCCCAAAGCAATCTGCAGCTCTGTTGTTATCTCTATTAAATTATCATCATTTTTTACAGACTTAGAAAAATTATTCTAAAATTCATGTGAAACCAGAAAAGAGCCTGAAAAACCAAAGCAATCCTCAGCAAAAAGAACAAAGGCTGAGGCATTGTGTTATCTGACTTCAAAAAGTACTACAAGGCTACAGTATCCAAAAGCATGGTACCAGTACAAAAACAGGCACATAGACCAATAGAACAGTATAGAGCATTCAGAAATAAAGCCAAACATCTACAACTAACTGAATGCAACAAAGTTGACAAGAATAAACATTGGGAAAAAGACACTCTATTCAATAAATGGTGCTGGGCAAACTTGGCTAACCACATGCAGAAGAATAAAACTGGACCCCTACCTCTCACTGTGTGCAAAAATTAACTCAAGATGGATTCAAGACTTACATATAAGACTTGAAACTAGAAAAATTCTAAAAGAAAATCTAAGAAATATTTTTCTGGACATTAGCCTAAGCAAAGAATTTATAACTAAGTCCTCAAAAGCAAGTGCAACAAAAATAAAAATTGGTCATTGGGACCTAATTAATCCCAAATCTTCTATGCGGCAAAAGGAACTATCAATGGTAAACACACAGCCTACAGAATGGGAGAAAACATTTGCAAACTATGCATCCAACAAAGGACTAGTATCCTTAATCTATAAGGAACTTAAATCAGCAAGAAAAAAACACCACCATTTAAAAAAATGGGCAAAAGACATGAACAGACACTTCTCAAAAGAAGACATATAATCCGCCAAGAAACATATGAAAAAAATTCAACATCATGAATCATCTAGAAATGCAAATCAAAACAATGAGATACCATTTTGCACCAGTCAGAAATGTCATTATTAAAAATTTCAAAACAACAGATATGGGCGAGGTTATGTTGAAAAGGAATGCTTATACACTGTTGATGGGAAAGTAAATTAACACAGACACTATGGAATACAGTATGGAAATTTTTCAAAGAACTAAATATAGAAATACCCTTCAACCCAACAATCCCATTACTGGGTATATATATACTCAAATGAAAATAAATTATTTACCAAAATGCCACCCGCACTCTTGTTTAACTCAGAATTTCTCACAATAGCAAACATGTGGAATCAATATAGGTGTCCATCGATGATACATTAGATAAAGAAAGTATACCATGGAATACCACAAGGCCATAAAAAAGAACAAAATCATGTCTTTTGCAGCAATATGGATAGAGCTAGAGACCATTATTCTAAGTGAATTAACACAGAAACAGAAAACCAAATACTGCACGTCCTCACAAGTGGGAGCTAAACACTGGGTACACAAGGACAAAAAGATGGGAAGAGTAAACCCTGGGAACTACAGAAAAGGGCAAGGAGGAAGGCAAGGATTGAAAAACTGCTTTTGGGGCGCTATGTTCACCACTTGGGTGACAGATTTAATAGAAGCCCAAACCTCATCCTAATGCACTATACCCATTTAGTTAGTTACATCTGTATCCTTGGAATCTAAAATTTTAAAAATTAAAAACATATATATCAATACCAAAGAATGAAATTGTATGATGCTGATTGAGATAGGGTAAAAGTTAGAAACCATGAAGAAATGCAGTTATACAGTGAATAATATAGGCTCTGTTTAAGGTTATGTCATGTGTATGTCCTTTTAAAAGGACATTGACATTGAAAAGCAAAGCAAAAGAAGGAGAACAAATTTCTATTTACTTCCTTCTGTTTCCTTGGCCATATTGGAAATAGACTTCATAGCTTCAAAAGTTAATTTAGTACATAGTTATTCAAAAATTAAAAGGAAATCAGGACACTGAAATTACAATGACAAGCTTCCACAGAGGAGGTGAAGCGAAAATCTCACCCATTTATACTCAGTGGTGACATGTCTATAGTTCCCTGTCTGCATGCCAAGCAGTAATTCTGCAATCTTCAAACTCTCTCATTTCATCCTTACCCTGTTACAGTGGCTAATGGTATGTAAATGTGAAGTCAGTTTTTCCTCTTCTTTTTAAAATTGATAAACAAAGTTGTTTCAAACAGAGTTGCAGATATATGAGTAAAATTAAGTAGTCTCTGAAAGTTTCCCTACTTTCTACCAGTATTATGTGATTGTGTGATAAAGTTAATATTACCATGTCTCAATATTGGTACGTTAGAGGTTTACCTTCTAAATGATTAGATAAGTCTTTCTTAGGGAACTCAAGCCATTTTCCTAATGAGTGAATGTGTGAACATGGAGAAGATATTATTATCTTTACTATAGCATAGGCTGGCATCTTGGACCTTTAAAATTCTGTCTCCCCCATGCCTTAGAAATATACTTTCTAGGCTAGAATGACTGCTTTTCTAGTTATAATTTTTTTGACTTTTCTACCTAAAATGAAATGCACCAACTCTGAAATAGCTATTAAAACCGTTCTTTTATGGAAAAAGCAACAGAGGAAGAGCTGTCTCCAGGAGATCAGTGCTAGAATTTCATTTCTCAGCTTGAGGGGCCTGACTAATGACCTTGTGGGCTATGGACTCGAGCTTCTTCCTTTGGCCCATTGGCAGAGGTTAGTCTTTCTAGAGCTGGACCAAGCTGTGAGGAGAGGAGGGCCAGGTAAATTATAGTAGAAGAATATGGAAGGGAAGCCAGAAAGGGTAAGCCGTTACTGTCCTAGAAGCGGTATGCAACCTCTAGAAGGTTGAAAAGGTTATGATTATTCTCAGAGTAGGCCCTAGATCATCAGGAGAGTTTCACAAAGAGTCCAGTGCTGGACGTTTAGATTTTGGGAATTCAGGTAGAAGTTAGTCTGGGCCATGAGTAAAGGAAGAGATTTCACACAGGATAAAGAAATAAAAGCAGGAACAATGAACACAATTTTCCCTTGCTTCCCAGCTGTGCTGAGGGCCAGCTCAGGGTTAATGAAAGCTTCTGTTAATAGAAGAGCGTTACCCTTGCTTCCCTTTCTCACTCTTGACTTTCAGACTTCCTCAACTGACTGTCTATTACCAGAGTTCACACATGACCTCTGGAAAAATCCTCTGGGGGGTGTTTTGGGTCTTAACCTTCTAATAGGGCCTTTCTCCTTCCCTGACTGATACTATTCTTTAAAAGACTGAGTTTATAGGCACCAAACAGGACAAGAATATACCCACAATGAGTCACAGTCCTATTTCCATTGATTGGTCTCCTTCTCTTCCTTAGTTGACCTCTCTGACCCTGTTGGAAAAGTCACGAATCTCCTTCACATTTTATTCCTAATGAGGTGATTTACTCTGCATACTAAGTAAGATCATGACTATGTAATAAATTCTCCACTCTGAGCTAAGCTTAAAGAACCAGCCTCTTCAGCTGCTTGCGATTAACCTTTTAACTGATAAGAACCCTATTGCAGCGTACAGATGGCAGATTTTAAGGTTGTCATGATTAAAGAATCTTAGTAACCTAGAGCTTTTTTACATATGCTTTTTACAAAATATCTGTTTTTAATTCTAAATTAAGCTTGGTTCCAATTGCTCTCTTTGTTTTCATTCTGGAAAACAACCTGGAAAAACCATCGGAACTGGTAAATATCCATGAAGAGTATTTTTAAACATTACATGCATATTCAACTCAGACTTTTATATACACAAAGAAATAAGTCCTACTTTCCAGTTCTTATCTCACATCCTGACCTATTTTATGTGTGACCAAAAACTCGGATTGTCTTCTAAGGAAGGTGGAGCCTGGGTATTTAGACAGCTTTATTGTCAGAGGATTCCAGTAGAAATGGGAGTGGACAGTAGTGAGAGAGGTAACTGCATAGATATCTAGGGGAAATACATGTGTTATGTATGTAAGTGTGAATGTGTGTGTGTGTGTGTGTGTGCACATGTAGGATGCAGGTTTATATGTATAAGGGCAAACTCAATTGGGATTTTTTTGGAAAATGGGCTCCTTGTAGTACAGGCTTCCCCATAAGGTAAATGTCCTAGGAACCCATTGGCATCAGTATACTAGCAAGCATTGTTGGGAGAGGCTGTTTTCAGCTTCAGTGAGTTTTTTTCTTGAAGACTCTGTCAGTGCATTTGCCCATTTCATGATGGGTGATTTACAAGTGCACCTGCCCACATCACACTTAGTGTTCAGCATCTTTTGACCAAAATGGCCTGACTCCCATGTCCCACCCTTCCTATTCATCCAATCTTGCCCTGTGAAACTAATTTTTGTTTCCCAGGATGAAAACAGCTCTCAAAGGGAAACATTTTGCTGATATGGAAGAGGTGAAACTTTTTAAACAATGGCAGAAGCACTAAAAGGCATCAAAATGGGTGAGTTCAAAACTGTTTTGAGCAGTAGATAAAAAGCATCTTGATAGATGTATTACATTGAACAGAAAATACTTTAAGATGACTTAAGTTTAAGTTTAAACATGTAAGAATAATTACACAGTTTTTTATTAATAGATTCTGGGGTTTTTTGAGTACATACATACAGAGAGAGGAAAAGAGAGAGAGAGAGAGAGAGAGAGAGAGAGAGAGAGAGAGAGACGTCATTCATCTGGTAATGAAATGTAAACATGCCCAGGGGACTATCAGCATGGACAGCAGCAGCATGAGAAATAGCTTACTTTTCTTTTTTATGTATTTATTTTTTATTTTAAAGTTGTAGGGTACAATTCAGGGTTAGGTATAAAAATGGTAAATGTGTAGGTGTGTAGGTAAAGTTTGGGCCTCACTTTGGTCCCCACTTCACCTGGTTTGAGATCAGCTACCCTTACTGATAAGATAAGCCCCCTCCCTCCCCTGACAGTTTCCCACTACTGTCAATCCCTTTCTTTTAGTATTATGATAATTGTTCAAGATCCACTTGTGAGTGAGAACATGTGATACTCAGTTCTTTGTTTCTGTGCTAGATCACTGAGTATTACAGACTCTGAGTCCATTCAAGTTGCTGTGAAGTTCATAATTTTGCTCTTCTTTATGGCTGTATAATATTCCATTGTGTATATGTACCACATTTAAAAAAAATCCAGTCCTCTTTCAGTGCAGCACAGTTGGTTCCATGTTTTTGCTATTGTGAATAATGCTGCAATAAACAGGCGTGGGCAGTTATCTTTTTCATAGAGAGATTTGAGTTCCTCCAGGTATATTTCCCAAAGGGGGACGGCAGGGTTGTATGGAAGGTTGATTTTTAGATCTTTTGGAAATTGCCAAACTGCTTTCCACAGAGGCTGTGCTAGCTTACACTCTCATCAACAGTGTATAAGTGTTCCCTTTTCTCCACAGCCTCTCCAGCATCTGTTCGTTTTTGAGTTATTGATGATGGTCATCCTGACTGGAGTTAGGTGGTATCTTGGTGTGGTTTTAATTTGCATTTCTTTGATGATTAGTGAGGTCAGCATTTTTTCATGTATCAGTTGGCTGCTCATATGTCTTCTTTGGAAAAGTGTCTAGTCATATATTTTGCTCACTTTTTAGTAGAACTGTTTTTTTTTTTTCCTTTTTGGCATACTTTAGTTCCTTGTAGATCCTGAATGTTGGTCTCTGCCAGATATACAACTGGCAAATTTTTTTTTGCCATTCTGTGAGCCATCTCCCCGTGATCTTGATGGGTTTCTTTTGCTTTGCAGTAGCTTTTCAGTTTGATGATGTCGCACTTGTCTATCTTATCTCTTATGGCATGGGCATTTAGGGTTTTGATCAGGAATTGGTTGCCAGTTTTAATTTCCTTAACTGTGTCTCCTGCATTTTCTAAGGTTCTTATAGTTTGAGGTTTTACATTTAGGTCTTTGATCCATTTAGAGTTGATTTTTGTATATGGCGATAGATAGGGTTCTTGTTTTAATCTTCTGCATGTGGTCAGTCAATTTTCCCAGTATGATTTACTAAGTACCTTTACCTCTTTCCAGTGACTGTTAGCAGAGGCTTTGTTGAAGATGAATTGTTTGGGAAATTGAAATTTTGCTTCCGGAATCCCTATCCTGTTCCATTGGTTTATATATGCCTGTCCTAGTACCAGTAACAGGCTGTTTTGGTTATTGTGGCCTTATAGTAAAGTTTAAAGTCTGTAAGTGTGATACCTCCCACTTTGTTTCTTTTGCTGAGGATTGTGTTGGCTATTCATGGTCATTTATATTTTCACATGAATTTCTGTATTGTTGCTTCCCATTCAAAAACAGCTCACTTTTCAAAGACTGAGATTTTTCTCTAACATTCTTATTGGTTTGCTGGTTCAGCCCCCTCTCCATGGCTTCATAGTGAAAGATGGAAGCAATCTCCATTATGCAGAGAAAAGGTTCCATGATTGAGGACACACTTCAAGGTAACTGATCACTTCAGTTGCCTCATTCTGCAATATTTCTTCACAAGAAAGATGCACTTTAAAAAGAGAAACTTTGAAATGTAACTTTAAAAATTAACCCATGAGGTCAAATAGCTCTCAGAAACCTTCAAAGATAATTAAGGAGAGAAATGAAATAGCTATAGAGAAATATCACTGGAATGTGTCTCTTTTTTCATATGTGTACATACATACACACATATATAGTATGTATACAATGCTATTAAAGAAGGCTAGATAGCATTGATCTTTCCTCCCAAATGCAAACTTAATGGAAAAAGAGGATTGTGATATACAAACTCAGCTGCTTTATGAAACTTTTACTGGCTGCCAAATACTGACTATACTTCTTTCCAAGGGTCGCTAGTCGTTCTTTTTATTTTCTTTTCTTTTCTTTCTTTTGTTCTTTCTTTCTTACTTTCTCTCTCTCTCTCTCTCTCTCTCTCTTTCTTTCTTTCTTTCTTTTGAGCTGGAGTCTCATTCTGTCACTCAGGCTGGAGTATGTGGCATAACTATAGCCCACCACCACCTTGATCTCCTTGGCTCAGGCGATCCTTCTACCTCATCCTCCTGAGTAGCTTGAACTACAAGAACACACCGCTATGCCCAGCTAATTTTTTTATTTGTAGAGATAAAGTTTCATTAGGTTGCCCAGGCTGGTTTCAAACCCCTTGGCTCAAGCAATGCTCTCACCTTGGCCTCCCAAAGTGTTGGGATTACAGGTGTGAGTCACTACACCTGGCCCTTTTAGGTTTTTCTCTCTCTTTATTCCTTTCTCCCTCCCTTCACTTGCTTCTTCAGGATCAGATGTGCAGAATTTGCTTCAGCCATTACTTCTTAGTTTATGAATTATTATGTCATCATCTGTTTGTCAGGTCCTCTCTTTTTAAAAATCTTGTGGTTTTCCTCTTTGTCTGATTTTCTCAATCCAAATTTTCTACCCTCTCATAGGCATTTATTAGTTTATTTAATATATATTCTTCTAATTTACATGTTCATTTAGATAAGTACAGATGTTTAAAAAATACACAGAGCATTTAATTTTGCATAACTAGTATTATGCTATAGGATCTCCCATTCTCTCCCCCTTTCTCCTACCTAACATATGATTCTGAAATCTGTACGTTTCTGCATGCAGATTTAACTCACTACTTTTGAATACTGCAGAGTATTTGGCATAGGCCATAATATGCCTGTATCATATGTTATAGTCCATTCTTCTTCCAATGGGACATTGCAACATTTAACTACACTGCAGTAAACCTCCTCTCACCCATGTCTGTCTTGTTATACACCTTTGTGAGAGTTTCCCTGAGGGATGGACAGACAAACCTTGATGGGAGATAAAGTATATACATCCTTAATTTCAGTAAGTGCCACTAGATTGCTCTTTGGAATGACAGTGCCAAGCTATTCGTCTTCACCTTTCCATGTAGCAGGGAGAATTGTCCAACTTCCATTATTTCCCAATATAATGTGTGTAACTTGGTGTCTTATTTTAGAGGATCGGATACCTGAATTCTAATTTAGGATGTGGAACATTTAGTAGTTAATCTCCTTTCATAAGAGCTATCCATAGTGCCATGTTATTGCAATAAGATGTCGCCAGCAGTAAGTTGTATTACTACTGTGCTCATGACTTCACATCCCTCTTTTTCCACACCTCTAGCCATATGACTTTTAATTTTATTCCACAAAGGTCATGTGTATTTCCTTACTCTTGGTGGTGAGTTGAGCAGAGGTGACATGACGACCATTCTGGCTGCAGCCTTAAGAGCATTGAGGGCTTCTCCTTATTCTCTTGTACTTCTGCCATTAGTAGGGGAAGAATGAGCTGTGGGTGGTGTATGAGGTTTCTATTACACTATACTTGCAGCAAGAAATCAACTGAAATTCAGAGGCTTAAAACGTCAATTTACTCTTTGCTATTCTGGAGGGCAAAATTTAAAAATGGGCTATACTGGACCGCAAAATTTAAAAATGGGCTATACTGGACCAAAAGCAAGGCTGTACATCTTCTGGAGGCTGTAAGAAGAAGCAGTTTCTTTGCCCTTTCCTGCTTTAGAGAATGCCCAAATTCCTTGACTTTGGGCCCTATTTTTATCTTCAGAGTCAAACACCAGGTTAAGTTCTCCTCATGCTACCCTTTCTCTGATTCTGTTCTGATTCTCTGTCCCTCCTGCCTCCATGTTCCACTTTTAATGATCCTGTGACCACAACTGGCCCACCCGGACAATCCAGGGTAATTCAAGTTGACCTCATCTAAGGTTACACAATTAGCAACATTAATTCTATCTGTAGCTTCAATTCCTTTGTGTCATTTAACCTAACATTCACAGGTTCAAGGGAATAGGACGTGTATGTCTTTGGAGGACTATTAATCTGCCTACCCCCGGTAGCTCTTAAAAATGAGAGATTTGAGCCGGGCTCGGTGGCTCAGCCTGTAATCCCGCGCCTTTGGGAGGCCGAAGTGAGTGAATTGCCTGAGCCCGCGGGTTCGAGACCCGCCTGGGCAGCGAGACCTCATCTCTACAATCAATCAAAAAAATCAGCCGGGCGTGGTAGCGCACGCCTGTAATTCCGGCTACTCGGAAGGCTGAGGCGGAAGGATCGCCAGAGTCTAGCAGGTCGAGGCTGCGGTGGCCGGGAGCGGCCACTGCACTCCAGTCTGGGCGACAGAGTGAGACTCCAACTCAAAAAAAAAAAAAAAAAAAAAAAAAAAAAATGAGAGATTTGTAGAGTAGACTTGAATTTGAACCCTGAAATCACACCCAGGTGAGATCAGCAGAGTGGCCCTATCTGACCTAGACACAACAGCGGGATAGAATGTCTGCTATTATAGTCAATAAAATGCTGGATTTGTATGTTACTGTGGCAAGAGTTGACTGAATTTTCTACAAGCACAATCAGTTAAGAATTTTAACCTGGTTTCACAAGAGGCTAAAAGTTTTGTGAAAATTTATCATATTCTGTCTTCCCTAGAGGATAAACATGCAAATGACCTTATTCTTTCTTTATAGGGTCTTTATTTAAAAATTGTGCTGGATTGTAGCCAACTCTGCATGGCTGCCATCTTCTTCTAGTGCAAGAATAATCTCCCTCAGAATTATTTTCCTCACATGGCACCAGACAATAAAAGGAACTTTGGTGAGATTTGGCAAGTGAAAGAGAAGGAAGGACCATTAATCTCTGAAAGAGATTAATGTAGATTAACTGTAGGCAAATGGGTCGGCAGAGGAGAGGTTGACTAAGTTTTTCCAGCCAGTCCTGAGAACCATCCTCTTCAGTGCTTCAGGCTGAGCTCACCGGTGGTAACTTCTTTGACCTTGCCTTCCCCAGTTTTAAAGTCCACATTTCCTACATTAACATCTTTTATATCTTGGATGCAAAGAATGATAAAACCCTGACAAACACAGTGTCATCAGTGTCAATGATATATGCCCATCAGTATACACAGAGCCCTCAGGTTGTCCTTGGTCTCTACCCTTTTGAAGTGGTCATTTTTATATGTATCCATACATTTAACCACACTCTCTTCAAAATTTGCTCATGAAAATGCTCAGAATTATTTTTATGAGAGACTTAGAAATCATTCCTACAAATTAATCATTTTAATACATCTGATATAAATCATGTTGTCACAAAGCATTTTTTTCACACATGTGATTAGTTACTACTTCTATACCCTATATCCCTTTCTCAGATTATTTTTCTTACCTAAATTGGCATGCATTTGTTTCCATTGAATTTACTTACAGTTTGGTAAATGTGATATATTCTTTTAATGAAAATCATATTGGGCTAATTCTGACTTCTTATTAAAATACCTAACATAAGCTCTTCAGTAACATAGTTAGCTTATTGTAAACTTTTTATCAGGTAATCAATGAAGATATTGATTTGGGAGACCCTAGGATCAATCTCTGCCAAATGCTACTTAATATACCCTCTCAGGCTAATGGCAAAGGCATTGCTATGATCTGCTGTGCACAGTCTTCAAGTGTCCAAAAAAGAGTAACGTGGTGAATATGATACTTTTTAAATTTGTGTTAATAATAATCTGTGGGTTAGAATCAAAGACTTCACCTAAATGAAAGTAAGCTTTACTAAAATACAAAATAAAACAAAAAATACAAATAAGGCACTACTTAATTCACTGAAATTAATTGTGCTACATTGATAAATAAGTGATAAATTTTTAATATTTTATATTCTATTCTAGTGTGTAAAGATGTCAATTCAAATTTGGCTCTTCACATTAGTATTTGTATTTGTTGACATTTTACATTAGTTAATATGTTCATATCTAATTTGTCATCTCTCATAAAGGACATGTATATGATAAACACACTTGGCCAGTTCATTTACACGGGTATTTCTACCATATAACTCATTATGAGTTTATAAATTTAAAAAATAAACTTGGAATTATAATTAGAAATGATTCAAATGATGATTCAACCATAAAAAATAATCAAATTCTTTTTCCTCTAAACTCAGGTGAACTGAACGACTTCCGTAATTGTGGTTCTTATCTTTGTTTCTTTTTCCCCTCTCTATCCAGATGAGCCACTTAACAACTGTAGCCCTCAGACTTTGGAATAGACCTTCCTGTGATTGTTATCTGTCCCAAGAGGAAGGTTTTCTTTGAAAGTTCTTTTTGATAGCAGATATTTGCTGCAAGGTCTTTTTTTGTTAGTGCACATACTTATTGTTCAGCCTGCCCATGATCCTGTGTCCTTGCTTCTGTGTGTCTGTCCCTTTTCCCCACCTTACAGTGTCTGTACTTTTCCAAGATCCTGGAATTTGATCTGTTGCTTTTCTTTCAGTGGTGAAGCTCTCCTGGCTCCTGACTGCCTGCTTGATTCATTCACTGACTTGTCTTTCCCTTGGCAAGCTTAAGCCTTCACATACCTTTCAATCTTGCTCTGAGCACAGGGTACCGTACCATTGTGGTTCATCTGTTCCTGCTTTACCTGAGTCTACTTCTCATCTGGGTCCTTTACCTAAAAGAGGGTCAGTGGCTTAGATAATAAAAGTGATGTCCATACAAATAAATTGTAATGATGCCACAGCTTTCAAACTTTAGCAGTCCAGGCTATTCAAGAACCACTTGAAATTCTGAACGGAGTATGTAGAAAAGTTTCCACAATTAAAAAAAAAAACTGTCATGCTTTTGAATATTTTATGTTTTTTGTCCTTAATAGAAATGAATTCTAATCTTTAATAGATAGGGTATGTAGAATCCAATATCTGAATAAATTATGTCATATGTATAAAGCAGCCTTTTTCAAAATGTGGTTCGTGTGATATTTATTGATACTAGATGAATAAAACCAAGATAGTGTTTGCAAGATTTGGGTAATACTGGGGTTTATCAAAGTTAGACAGAATCCTTTTATGTAGGTTTTCTCTGAACCTTTTATATGTTAATTGAATTCTGAATCTTTATGATAAGAGGTAAAGTTCGAAGAGTATCTCTGAGTAGTTTGACTGCCGATCTCTTTTATCTGTGCAACACCTTTTTACATCTCGGTGGATACCAGGATTCTGCGGAGCATGATTTGGGAAATGCTGCAAGATAGGCTTTCAGGAAACCTTTTAATGATAAAGTGCACAGATCAAAACAGCTCCCTCCCAATAAGAGAAATCTGCCTCATTGCAGCCTGAGTTTGTGTTAATCTGTGTGCCTGAGACAGGAACTCAGCAGGAGAGATAGATACAGTCAAGATCTATCAAAAGCATGAGAACCAACTGGACATTGTGATTGCTCACTGGTGGAAATGCCTATCGTAGGATACCTTTCTTTTTTTATCTCAAAAGCATAATGCATCCAGATTGCAGAACTTTCTCTTTTCTTACTGCTTTATTGTAGCAAGAACCATGTGACAGAACTATTTACCTCCAACTCTCTCTGACATGTTCAAATGAGGATGTTTGTGGGTTTGAAGCATTACTATTAGTACATGCTATTTTGGAAGTAGATGCTGTTAAAAACTCAAAGCTAAAGTAGGCAGGTCTATAGTCTACCATTTTCTCTAAGTTTTAATCACAAAAATAGTATCAAATTCATAAAATGCATATGGAGCAGAATAACATTTTTATATATCAGTCATTGTATCTCCTGTCCTTGTATTTTTCTATTTCCTGTGACCTTCCAGGCCCCATTCCATTCCACAAATTCCATGTCCTTAGTTTCTGCCTTAGGGAAAAGAACATAGGAGAAACAAAAAAGAATCAAACAGTAAAACTGTTGCCTTTTAGATCCAGTAGCTAGGCGAGGACATAAAGAATAGATCTTGAAGAATAGCTGAAGATCCTGGCTATCCTGACCATATTCTGAATGAAGAGTTTAGAGAAAGAAGAAAAAAGACATGACCATGTTGTGAGCAAGAGGTCAGCGGTCCAGGACTAGAGAACCAGACCTGTGTGATAAGAGGGGCATGTACTTCCAGAAACTGTCTCATCTCTACCTGAGCAATCACAGTCCATCTACAGTGCCTAGAACCCACATAGAAGCCAAGAAACCACCCACAAACCATCAGATTTCCATTCAAGGGAGCCTGGTACATTGCTTGTACCAAGATGGCAAGTTAAACATAGTTTCCGCTGGCATCAAAGGAGGTCCTCCCACCAGTCTTTGACAACTTGACATCCAATCCAAGTGATTCTCATCTATGGACTGAAACTGTATCTTCATTTTTATCATTTGTTAACAATTCTCCTTTCTGCAATCCATGCACTGATCTCTTTGGAGACAGGAGGTCTCTGGATACCTAGATGGGTAGAAATGATGTAGAACGGAAAGCTTCTGGGGTCTGCACTTGTGTAGACAGACTTGAACCAGCTCAGAATCTTCCCAGGCCATGTTAAAGCTGAAACACCTGGCCTCACCTTATCCTACAGATATTCCTGCCTCTTGGCAAACTCAGGCTGATGCTTGGCCAGAAAAATGTATTTCTAAAATATGTTAACACTTGCTTTGACTGAAGAACTGCACATCTTTTGTTGTTTAAAATTTACTTCCACTGGGCATGGTGGCTCATGCCTATAATCCCAGCACTTTTGAGAGGTGGAGGCGAGAGGGCTGCCTGAGCATAGCAGTTCGAGACCAGCCTGGGAAACTTGGCAAGCCCTTGTCTCTACAATAAATTAAAAAATTGGCTGGGTGTGGTGACACGTGCCTGTGGTTCCAGCTACTTGGATGGCTGAGGTGGAGGGATCACCTGAGCCCAGCAGGTCGAGGCTGTGGTGGCCATGAGCGTGTCTTTGCACTTCAGACTGGGCAACAGAGTGAGACTAAAAAAAAAAAAAAAGAAAATTACTTTCAATAACGTTATGGATTTTAAAAATCTCTAGCAATAGTTGTAAAATCTACCATGTAGAGTGGTTTTCCAGGGTGGTGCTTCTATGGAAGAGTTAGTGCAGTGGAAAATAATGGAGAAGTGCTCCTATACTGAGGATCATTATAACAACTGCAGGCAGAAGTTCCTCCTTTTAATGGCTTGTGCCGTACACCGCCCCACCTTCCAAAGACTCAAACAGCTGAGTCTCTTCAGTGCAGAACCACAGGGCTGACCTTCTAATATTACTGTGAAAAATCTTCAGCGTCTGTGTGAGGTTTAGAAGTGATGAACCTGCTATTAGTCTCATCTGATTTAGACTCCCATTCTTGCCTCCAAAATGAAAATGTTTTGCATCTATATAAACCGCGAAATAATCTCTCTAAGCATGTGTGTCTAGAAGCATTTCCATTTTATTAGAGCAACTGAAGTCCCTAGGATACTTGAAATGCTTAAACTTTCATCTGGCTTCCTGATGTCTTATATGCTGGGCATTTCCATTTTTATTTATACATTTTCTTTTCTACATGATCAACCTTCATTGTTAAATTTTCTTTCAAGTCACAGGTAACTTTCTCAGAATAGCAAAATGAAAAGCTATGAAAATACTGTTGCATATTCCAAGATGATATTTTTGGAAAGCATCTCTTTTTTTTTGTATTCAAATATCCTGTTTCTTCAAGTTATATTTATGCATACAATGTGGTTGAAAAGATTTGTGCTCAATAAATAATTGTCTTTTTGTGTGTATGAAGACCAAGCTGTTGTTTTAGGCAGTATCCAGGAATAGAATGAAAGATAATGCTGTAAAATGCATTTAAAGAGAGCTCCTAACCATGGTTTCCCCCTTTTACTACACTCATAACCACAATGATTATATATGTTTGTTCCTTAGTTAGCATGTTAATCTGAAACAAATTGGAAAAGGCTCCTCTAAAGTATGCTATACTTTCATTGTAACCGTCTATTAAGATAGTCCTGTGAGAGCATTTTCTTTTCATAAATAGTAGAGATTCTCTTCTTTTGCCCTTAATATCCAAACACTGTAAGGCAGAAGGGTAAAATGTTTAAGTGTATTTATTTTTTATATCATAGACCAAAAATTAGTTCTCTAAATATTGTCTGACTATAATAAATTTGGGAAAACTTTATGAGCCTCAGCTTTTAGTTTATAAATGGTAAGATATGAAGATCTGTCCCACCCACTTCAAAAAGTTATTACATATTTTAAATAAGATGATGGAACATGAAGGAATGTTAATTTAACATTAAAAGTGGCTACTTGAGTTCAAGGTAAAAAAAAAACCCACAACCAAATAATTCATACCTGTAATATCAGAGAGCCTTAAAACAACATGTGAGGAGGATATCGTTATTCCCCATTTTTAGATGAATAAATTAATAAGAGGCAAGTTAAATTTAATTTACCTGCTCAAGGCTCTATAGATTATAAATGGCAAATTTCTGCATGACAAACAACATAAAAATTCAAAAGACTCAAGACAAATAAAAAAATTTGCAAACCTGACAACTCTGAATGAAGTTTATTATATTTTACAAACCAGTAAACATAGAACCAGTAAACATTGGCATAGAATATGAGTTAGCAGTTCACAGAAAAATAAAAACTGCTAAAGTACTCTTAGATGTTAAATCTAACCAATGAAGACATGCAAATAATAACAAAGATGAAATTTTTATATATGTGTTTCAAATGGTCAAAAACCACTATGTTGTCAGCAGTGTGTGAAAAAAAGTTATTTATTCTTGATGAGAATGTAAATAGAAACATATTTTGAAATATCTGTTAGTGATATATATTAAAATTTACAGCATTTTGCCCTCGGACTCTACAATTCCACTTTTAGAACTTTACCCTGCAGGTATTTATATAAATATATTCTTTCCAAACTTATTTGTAGTAGAAAAAAATTGAAAACACTACAAATGACTCCCAACAGAGAATTGGTTAAATGAATTATGATCTGAATATACAGTAGGGATATTCTGCAGTCATTAAAAAAATAAGCAAAATTATCTATGTGATAAGAACAGGTGACAAAAATATATTTTGGAGTGGATAAAAAGTTTCAAAACAGCCGGCAGGGACCTGGAATCCAAGATTGCTGTTCTCCCCTTAAGAATACGTCCTAAATATTTGGGAACCCCTAATCCAATATTCTGAATACCAACACGAATGTCCAGCAGTATTTTCTGGACTACTAGGTATACCTGTATCCATTGGTCACATTAACAAATGGCAAGATGATCCTTGGATTGTGGAATCTGGCCTTACAGGAACTTGTGAAA
>NW_007258434.1:285619-368947 GCF_000164805.1 Carlito syrichta | reverse complement strand
GGGCTGAGTGGATTGCCTGAGCCCGGGTTCGAGACGCACCTGTGCAACGTGGTGAGACCTCATTTCTACAATAAAATCAAAACATTAGCCGGGCGTGGTAGCACACGCCTTGTAGTTCCAGCTATTTGGAAGGCTGAGGCGGAAGGATCGTTGGAGCCCAGCAGGTCGAGGCTGCGGTGGACGGGAGCGGCCACGGCACTCCAGTCTGGGCAACAGAGTGAGACTCCAATTCAAAAAAAAAAATTTTTTTTTTCAAAACAATATGTCTAGTACTTTGTTTTTGTTTTTATGAGTTATATCTATATACATATCTATCTGGCACATACATCAGTAATTTCTCTAGAAGATTTTTACCAATTTGGTAAAAGGAGTCATTTATTTAGAAGTGGATAAAAGAGTTAAAGAAATGTGCTTTACTTATTTATATCCCTTTAACGTTTAAATAGTTTAAACACCAAATCTATCGCCTTCCAACTTGTTTTTTCCCCCATCACCTCCATTACCCTTTGAAAATGCTTTGTAAGCCGGGCTTGGTGGCTCAGCCTGTAATCCCGTGCCTTTGGGAGGCTGAGGTGAGTGGATTGCCTGAGCCCGCAGGTTCGAGACCCGCGTGGGCAACTTGGCGAGACCTCATCTCTACTATAAATCAAAAATTAGCCAGGTGTGGTAGCGCACCTGTAGTTCCAGCTACTTGGAAAGTTGAGGCGGAAGGATTGCTGGAGCCCAGCAGGTCGAGGCTGTGGTGGCCGGGAGCGGCATAGTCTGGGCGACAGAGTGAGACTCCAACTCAAAAAAAGAAAAAAAGAAAAAAAAAAGAAAAGAAAATGCTTTGTAAAGCATAAAGAGAGAAATTGCTATTATTTGTTATTTTTCCCATGTTGATCTGATGGAGTTTCTACATAATCAAGTAGTTCTTTTTTGGTAGCAGAGTTCTATTAAACCACTTTATCCTTTGCCTTTTGTGCCAGTTACTTGCCTGTTTCACTCAAATCTGTTCCCTGTTTTTTCCTTCTCTGTTTTTAGCCTCAGATGACTGACTTTGCAAATTACACTTCCCAGGAGTTTCTGCTGTTGGCCTTCAGTTAAAGATTGGAAGGAAGGAGGAACAAGGAAATCAGAGAACTTTACCCTTTCTCTCTGCTTTTAGTGGCATCTTTGGAGGACAGTAACTCCTTCCCTCTGGCAGCCTCTCCCTCCATGGTCCAGCTCCTACTTTTTTTCCCCTGGCAACTGTGTTCCAGAAGTTTTACCTGCTTTCTTTGATTCTCCAGCTTGAGGAACAGTTTCCTGTTCAACACAGCAGCTTCCTGTTCAATGTAGCAGTTTTCTGTCCCTGCTAATCTTTTGGCTGTCTCACTTTCTGTTTGTATTTTTGGCTCCATTAATACCATTTTAACTAGTGCCTTAAAGAATGGAATTAAGATGGCTGGCATGAGGCAGTTAGAGTGAGTTTCTCCTATGGAGGCAGCAAGAGTGAATTTCTTCAGCACCCAGAAAGACCAACAGGATGCCCTCCAGTTCTTCAAAGAAGTGATGATAACAACAGAGTGTAAAAAAGAGAGAATTCCATCGACTTGGGTTGGAACCGGTCAGACTCTCGCCTGCACCACCACAGTCCACTGGCAGCCTATGGATGCGGTGAGGCAAATAAGTGAGGGTGATTCAGAAGTTTTGCACTCCTGCCATGGACTTGGGGGGCCTCCTGAGCCTTGTGGTACTCCAGTCCCTCACTGAAAACTGCCTTATCCACAGCTGTGCCCTGCTGCAGCCCACTTGGAGTGGTGCAGGGAAACAAAAGCTTTGAGCAGTGCCCAGGAACTCAACAATTTCCCAGGAACTCAATCTTTGTGGTTGGTACAGCTGTTTTCTAGCTTGCCCAGGAGGGGACAGGTCCCAAGGGCAAACTCTGTAGTTGCAGACACAGTTGGCTGGTGGGTTGCCTGAGAACACCTGAGTCCCTGAGGCAGACTGTACTGTGACATTCACAAGGCAAACTGCTTGAGGCCAAGGTGGAAAGTTTAGTGAAACTCAGTGCATAGCAACCTCTCACTCTGCATGTCAACTTTTGTGTGCCTGCCTTGCAAAACAGCGTTACTACAGTGGCTTGGACTCCCTCCTGATCCTCACTGGGGTAGACAAGAGTGCACTCTTGTGGGGTGCTCAAATTCCTTCCTCCCTCTCCCTGCACTCTCCTCAAAAGCTCAAAACAGACAGAGAACATGGGTAATCTCCAGAGCCTCACCCTCCACTTAGGTTGACTGGGCACTTACTTGGAGCAAAACACATCAAGGAGAAAACCCATAGCTATCACAGCTAACTTTCTCCCACAAACCCACCTCCTGGCCAGAAATCAATATAACAGTCTACCACACTGGATATAACACTTCAGCTTTGAGGAGAGCCTGATCACAAACCCCACCCAATATCAATCTCCAAGCCACTCTGGCCACTCAGGATACTGTGAGCCAGTGCAAGTACCCAACACAGGACTGCCACAGTTGGCAATTTAGAAGCTCACCATACCAAGTCTATATATAAGCAAGAGAGCCCTACAGTGCTTATGTCAGCCCCCTGCCAACCTCAAATAAGAAGAAATAGTCTACACAAATGAGAAGAAACTAGAAAAACAATTCTTACAATATGAAAACAGAGTTTTCCAACACCCCCAAAAGCCCATACCAACTCTTCAGCAATGGATTCTAATAAAAATGAAGTTTTTAAAATTCCAGACATGGAATTCAAAAGTTTAATTATAAAATTGCTCAACAAACTTTAGGAGAAAATTGAAAACCAAAAAGATATTTTGAAAAACTAGCCAGAACACAAAGGAAAGGAATAAACACCTTAAAAAAAAAAAGCTAAAATTATGGATACAAAGAATCATTAAGGGAAGTATAAAATGCAGTGGAAGGTTTTAACAGTAGACTAGAATAAGCAGAAGAAAAGATCTCATAACTTGAAGATAAGACTTTTGAATGAACTCAATTAGACAACAATAAAGAAAACAGGATCTAGAGACCAGTCTCCAAGAAATATGGGATTATATAAAACATCCAAATCTAAAAATCATAGGTGTTCCTGAGAAAGAAAATAAAGTAACAGGTTTGGGAAACCTATTTGAGGGAAGAATAGAGGAAAGATTCCCTGGCCTTGCCAGAGATCTACACATTCAGATACAAGAAGGCCAAAGAATCCCGCAGACTATCCATTGCAAAAATGTCATCCCCAAGGCATATAATCATCTGGGTATGCAAAGTTAATGTGAAGGAAATAATTTTAAGAACAGTGAGACAAAAGAATCAAATAACTTATAAAGGTTAGCCTATCAGACTCACAACAGATTTCTCAGAAGAAACAATAAAAACAGAATAACAGTCAGCTAAGGATTTTGAATCCTACAAAACTAAGTTTCATAAATGAAAGGGAAATGATGTATTTCCTAGACAAGCAAACGCTGAGGAAATTTGTTACTACAAGATCAGCTCTGCAAGAAATACTCGAAGAAGTAATAAATACTGAAAGTGAAGGTCAAAATATACCAGTAGAAAAAGCTAGAAAGTAGAATCAAGCCCACAGACCTTATGGAACACCAATACAATAGAGAAAATAGCTAATAATTAAAGCAACCAGATAACAACAAGTATAATGAATGGAACAGTACCTTACATATCATTATTAATTCTGAATGTGAATGGTCTCAATGCCTCACTAAAAAGATATAGACTGGCAGAATGGATAAAAGAAATAAGCCAAATTTTTGCTATCTTTAAGAGACTCACTTAACTCACAAAGACTCCTACAAATTCAAGGTAAAGGGGTGGGGAAAGATATTCCACAAAAATTCAAACTAAAAATGAGCAGAAATAGCCATTCACATATCAGATAAAAACAAACTTTAACAGCAGCTAGAAAAAGACAAAGATGCTTATCATATAACGATAAAGGGATCAATCCATTGAGAAGACATAATAATTTTTAAGTATATGCGCAAGCTGGGCTCGGTGGCTCAGCCTGTAATCCCATGCTTTGGGAGGCTGAGGTGAGTGGATTGCCTGAGCCCGAGGGTTCGAGACCCACCTGGGCAACTTGGCGAGACCTCATCTCTACAATAAATCAAAAAAGTAGCCGGGTGTGGTAGCACGTGCCTGTAGTTCCAGCCACTTGGAAGGCTGAGGCAGAAGAATCGCCAGAGCCCAGCAGGTTGAGGCTGCAGTGGAGTGCAGGTTGAGGCCACTGCACTCCAGCCTGGGTGATAGAGTGAGACTCCAACTCAAAAAATATATAAATATATAAAAAATTAAGTATATGTGCATCTAGTACCAGAGCCCTCAATTTTATAAAACAAATTCTGCTATCCCTAAAAAAACAGATGAACGCAATACAATAGTAGTAGGAGACTGCAATACTCCACTGGCATCAGTAGACAGATCATCATGGCAGAAAGTCAACAAAGAAACATTAAACCATACCCTAGAGCAAATGGAACTAACAGACATTTACAGAACATTCTATCCCGACACTACAGAATATACATTTTTCTCATAAGCACATAGAGTATTCTCCAAGATAGACCATATGATAGGCCAAAAACCAAGTCTCGACAAATTCCAAAAAATTGAAATCCTATCAAGCACCATCTCAAACCACAGTGGAATAAAACTAGAAATTAACTCTAAGAAGAACTTGTGAAATCAAACAAAAACTTGGAAAATAAACAACCTGCTCCTGAATGATCCTTGGGTCAACAATGAAATCAAGATGGAAATTAAAATATTCCTTGAAATGGATGATGACAATGAAACAAGTTATCATAACCTCTGGGACACAGCAAAAGCTGTGCTCAGAGGAAAATTTATAGCTCTTCAAGCCTACATTAAGAAGTGGACCTTGAACAATTTTAATACTATAAGAAAGCTATTGGCAGTAGTGGGAAACTGTCAAGGGAGAGGGGTGGAATTGGCAGTTGAGGGAAACTGCTAGGGGAAGGAGGGGCATACTTCATACAAGGTACCTGCATAATCAATGTTTATATATCTAACCCGGAATTGTAGCCTACATCTTTATAATAAAAAATAAATAAATAAATAAGACTGAATGATTGCACATCCACAATCTAACATCACACCTCAAGGAACTAGAAAAACATAAACAAACCAAATCCCAAGCTAGCAGAAGAAAATAAATAATGGGTATCAGATCAGAACTAAATGCAATTGAAATTTTTTAAAAATTACAAAGGATCAATGAAACAAAAAGGTAGATTCCTTGAAAAGATAAACAAAATTGATAGACCGCTAGCTAGATTAATTAAGAAACAAAGAGTGAAGATTTAAATTAGTTCAATCAGAAATGAAAATGGAGACATTGCAACTGATATGACACAAATTTAAAACATCATCCCATCTCCATATATAAAAATTAACTCAAGATGGATTAAAGGCTTCGATGTCAGATCTGAAACCATAAAATTCCTGGAAGAGAGCTTAGAAAAAATTATTAGGAACATCAGTCTAGGCAAAGAATAAAACCCCAAAAGCAAATGCAACTAAAACAAAAATAAATAAGTAGGACTTAGTTAAACGAAAAACTTCTGCAAAGCAAAAGAAACAATTAACAGAGTGAATAGGCAACCTACAGAATGAGAGAAGATATTTGCAAACTGTACATCTGACAAAGGGCTAATGTCCAGAATCTACAAAAAACTCAGATCAACAAGACAAAAAGCAAATATCCCCATTAAATAGTGGACAAAAGACATGAACAAACATTTCTCAAAAGAAGATATACAAATGGCCAACAAAAATATGAAAAAAAACTCAACATCACTCATCATCAGGAAAGTGCAATTAAAAACCACAGTGAGATACCAGACCCAAACTATTTGTATCCCCCAAAGCTCTTGAAATGAAACAACAACAAAATCCAGTGCCTTGTATAAAAGATCTCTCTTGAAATAAGTGACATAGTTTATATATTCTAATGAGACCCTGACTGATGCATTCAATTTACTTTCAATGTATTTGCCACAATTTTACTGATTGATAGACTGAATGTATAATAAATGAAAGAAAAAAAAAGTGTCCTTCTGGACCTAGAGTAAAGGAAACTAACAATTGGCTAAGAATATTCCTGCCATTAAAAAAAAATTCTTAGCCGGGCTTGGTGGCTCAGCCTGTAATCCCACGCCTTTGGGAGGCTGAGGTGAATGGATTGCCTGAGTCCGCAGGTTCGAGACCCACCTGGACAATGAGACCTCATCTCTACAAGAAATCAAAAAATCAGCCAGGTGTGGTAGCATATGTCTGTAATTCCCGCTACTTGGAAGGCTGAGGTGGAAGGATTGCCAGAGCCCAGCAGGTGGAGGCTGTGGTGGCCAGGAGTGGCCACTGCACTCCAGTCTGGGTGACAGAGTGAGACTCTAACTCAAAAAAAAAAAAAAAATTCTCACACCTTCTCTTTCCAGTAAGTATGGATCATCTCCATATCACAAGGAGATAGAGCTTTAGATAGATTAATTAATTGGCTTATAAGTGGCAGAGCTGGGTTTCAGATGCAAGTCTTTCTAACTCTGAAGCCCAAGTTATTTCCAAGATATTATAAAGTTTGTTTCTGTGTCTTTTATTTCTCCCCTTGGTGTACTGTTTTGCTTCACCTCTTCAGGCATCCACCAGACCCTGATCCCTTCCCAGTCCTGCCACAGAAAACACTTATCTGTTGTGTTATTCTTCCTTCATGCCTTGCTTTCTCCTAATCTGATAAACAAATCTGAGCTGAGCTAGTATGTGATGATGATTCCTGCTCTGCCAGAAGAAAAACAAAAATGGATTCAAAATTTTAACTCAAACCTGCAATGGTTTTACTAAAATCATTTATTTGTTCATTTCACTTTTCTGAAAACGTACTGGTTGCTAGATACATAGTGCTGAACGAGACAGATTGCAGCCTGGTATGAAGAGAGTCATTAAACAATTTTATAGGAGAAATATTCTCTGGAAGCCTGTGAGAGGAAATGGTACTGGAGAGTTCAGAAAAACTTCCCTAAGGAAATGAAATTTGTGTTGACCATAAAGGAGGCATTAGATAAGTAAAGGCTGAGTACGCAGGAGAGGGAGAAAAATTATACGACAGCATATAAGTAGGTCCTAGTGCAAGAAAAAGAATGGCCCATCAGAGAAAAATTTTTTAAGGCCAATAATGCTCGAGTATAAAGAGAAGAGCGAGCTAAAGCAGTAGAGGAGAAGGTAACCAGATCATGAAGACCCTTAAGGGACATATTAAGGATTATAGACTGTGTCTTTTCTATCCTAAGAGAGATGGGAAACCACTGAACGGTATTTAACAAGGAGAAGACATGACAAGATCTTGCTCTTCTAAAATGAGTATTCTGGCTATACTCTTGGGGGTACACTGGAAGAAGGTGATACTGAGTATAGGTAAATCATGTAGGCTTTTTGAGTATTCTTAGTGAGAGATGATGGTGCCTAGCACTATGAGATGTTGACAAAAGACCGAGAGAAGAGATGGATATGAGAGATATTTAAAAAATGGAACCAATAGGATTTGGAGAGTCAAAGATAGGAGGAATCAAGAAAAATTCCAAGTATGGGTTCAAGGCATTGGGGGGAAATTAAGAAAGAGTAGCTTTAGCACAGGAGAAGTCACGATTTCAGTTGTTTCGGACATGTTGAGTTTTGGGGTCTTCTTGAAATCTAAGTGGATATGCTGAGTAAACTTTTATATATACCATATTTAGGCTCAGGCAAGAGAACAGGACTGGATATAGAATGTTGACCTTGTTGATCTTTAGATGATAAGTCAAGCCATGGGAAGTGGATGTGATTGTTTAAGGAGAAAATAAAGTAAGAAGAGGGCCTAGCAGTGAATACTGAAAGAATAAGAAAATTTCTGACCTTAAGGAGAAATTTTCTTGATTCCTCCTATCTTTGACTCGCCAAATCCTATTGGTTCTACTTTTTAAATATCTTTCACACCCATCTCGTCTCTGTATCTTTCGTCAACATCCCATAGTGCCAGGCACTATCATCTCTCACTAAGAACACACAAAAAGCCTACATGGTTTACCTGCACTCATTATCACCTTCTTTCAGTGTGTTCCCAAGAATGTAACCAGAATATTCAATTTAGAAAGCAAGATACGTCATGTCTTTTCCTTGCCAAATACTGTTCAGTGGTTTTCCTTCTCTCTTAGGATAGAAAAGACACGGTCTGTAGCCCTTAATATGTCCCTTAAGGAGGAGAAACAACTATAAATAAGATCATTAAGCTTTTTAAGTTCCTTTAGAATGGGTGGAAATTGAAAGGTACTGCTCATTTTCTATTGTTGGATGGAAAATGTTTTAGAGGAGGAATTATATTAGACAGCAAGGACCATTTCAAGCACTTAGTATGCCCAAATATGTGAACATGCAGACACACACACCTCACACACATACACATACATTCTGAATGACTGAAATAGAGCATTTACTCTGCTGTTTTTTTCCCCAGGGTTGGCTCTAATTCTCAGGCCAAAAAGATGTTGTGAAAATGTCTTAGCAAAAGACAAAGACATGTTTAAGCTATTCTTCAAGGTTGCTGGTGGTGAACTGGACACACTGTCAGTGTTTTGCTACCTTTAATCTTTTTTTTTTTTTTTTTTTTAGTTGGATTCTCACTCTGTCACCCAGCCGCGACCTGCTGGGCTCCGGTGATCCTTCCGCCTCAGCCTTTCAAGTAGCTGGTAGCCGGAATTATAGGCACGCGCTACCACGCCCGGCTGATTTTTTGATTTATTGTAGAGATGAGGTCTAGCTGCCCAGGCAGGTCTCGAACCCACGGACTCAGGCAATCCACTCACCTCAGCCTCCCAAAGGCGCGGGATTACAGGCACTACCTTTAATCTTAACCAACTAACTTTCCATTGTAGGATTTTGCTGTAAATGTAGACAGTAAACAAATTCTTCTCTCCCTCCTTACTTGTTACATTGCATTTTTAAAGACTGACAATTATCATTATATTTGCAAGAACTTCAAAAATAGCTATTTTAGCTACTATCCATATAACTTTACTTCTTTTAGAATAGACACTTGTAAGTCTCCTAAAGAATGTGTGTGGTAAGAAAGGGATTGACAGTAGCAGGCCACTGCCAGGGGAGGGAAGGGGTCACATAACATCAGTGAGAGTGCTTGATCTCAAACCAGGCAAAGTACGATGACCACTTATATACCTAATCCTGAATTGTACCCCACATATTTAAAATAAATAAACAAATAAAAAGTTAAAAGAAAAGAATGTGTGTGGGTTTCCAAATAACTCTCTTTAATTATGTATCGCCCTACATTTCTATTGCTTGTTTCTGTTGCCAAGTGAATATTAGAAAGATAACTTATTTATTAATATTGGCCCATTTCTTTTGTTTCTACATAGATTTGAAAAATTAACATTTATTTTTCTTTTCTCTACACTAACTTGTCTGATCTTTCAAGGAAGATAATTGGGTGAGTGTCTGAGGAGACTAATGTATTTGTTTACTTAATTAAAAAAATTCATTACCTGAGATCTTATTCAAGTAACCTACCTTACTAGAAGACTAAGGATACCCATCAAACTAGGAGAAAAAAGAGCTGAAACTAGTTAATCTTCTACCCATCAATCAATCTATCCATGCCACCAGAATATATATGTATATAAATGATATGTATATATAATATATACATGTACCATTAGAAAGATAGTAATCACTGGAAAGGAATTAATAAAGTCTGTAGAAATAATACAGCACACAAATATGCAACTAGATATTAGCATAAGACATGAGGGGCATTTCTCCCAGAACAAATTTAGAACTGAGGCTCCCCAAGACTAGAGTGGAGGTGTTGTTACAGTTGCATCTCCACATTGGCAGTACAGTCATGATATGTGTGATAATGTGGGCTAACACCACAAAAGAAGGCTTAACTTTGCAGCTGCAATAGATTTAATACCACGAATACCAATCTCATGAACATAATCCTCACCATCACCACCATCATGAACATTATCATCACCATTATTATTTATGGAGCTCATGCTACGAATAGATCCTGTGCTAGTACCTTTAGTAAGATGATTTTTTTTTTCTCTCAGTCAAGGAAAGAAACTTTATTGAGGCCCCAGGGCTTAGTAGGATGCTGCCCCACAAGGGAAGCATGAGCCAGTAACGGGCATCTTATTTGACTTTCTTGGTGGCTACAATTCTTGCAACAGTTGACAGAGTAGGGATGCAGGTTAGTGTACCATCTGTCTGGTCATGGTTATATTCTTGAGATAGCTGGTAAAGAAAAGGCTGGGTCTTTGTCTATCCTTGATGCACCAAAGGCAGGTGGACTCTTTCTGGATGTTACTTGAGAGAAAACAGCCATCCTCCTCCTGTCTGCCTGTAAAAATCAGATGCTGCTGGTCCAGTGGAATGCCCTCCTTGTTTTAGATTTTGGCTTTGACATTCCTGATGGTGTTACTCGGTTCACCTTGGAGAGTTATGGTTTTGCCAATCAAGATCTTCATAAATATCTGCTGTTAGGCCACTGTCTTGAGAGAAAAAGGGTGATGGAGAGGATGGCCTTTTAAAATCCTCACAAGACTAATATCAAGGTTGGCACTATTGTTATGCCCATTTTTTCAGAGAAAAAAAATGAGACTTGGAGAGCTTGACCCCATGCTGGAGATGGGATTAAAAACCTATGGGGCATGGCTCTGAGCCTTAGTTTATATTCACGACACAATATTGAATATTGCCTAGTATTTCCTGTGAGAGGGAAATATTTCTGAGATGAGGGAGGCTTGAGAGGTAGCTATTACTTTTCAGGGCTTGAGTCAGCATCCTTGGCTGAACTCTTCAGGCTTTCTTGTTAATGCAAAGAAAACTATTTGAGGCCCTCACTCACGGGGGTAGCTCAGCAAGATCATTGGAGTGTCATGGCCAAGCAGCAGCAGCAACCGTGGCAGTGAGGGCAACAGTAGCATCAGAATGTGCTGCTTCCTCTAGCCCAGCACAGATTTGATGGGCAGAATGAAGCTCACTATGTAGACAGTGAACTAACATGCAGACAAGTGCTCAGTCTTGTCAAGCAGAAAATACTCCCTGGGTTTCAGCCATCTGGTTCTGGCACTTGCAAGTGGAACTGGGAGATCATGCTCTCAGAGAAGCAGTACTGGCAGGCACATTGGTGGACACATCACAGAGCACAGGTGGTTGAATCCCAGAGGCTAGAGTGATGAAAGAATGAGATCAAAGCCAATGGAGGCAGAGCTGGTAAAATCAGAACCCAACCCATTACCTTTGGAATTTTCCTGGATATTGATCAAAACCAAGTCCTGATTATTGCTGATGAGAAAGATTCTCTCCCAGGCTGCTTGTGTTTCTCCCAGAAGAAACCAGAGGGAGGCAAACTTCTTTTGTTTTCCCTGGGTGGCACTTATTGTCAAGCAGTCACTCAGCTGCTTCCTGTCAAAAGCCTTTTCCTCCAGGGTCTTCCTGAGGTTTATTCTTCCATCTGTGAATCTGGTTGGTCCCAAGAGAAAGCTAGAGCATGTTCTTTGTGGGAGCCCAGAACTGCTTAAAACAAACATCAAAGACCGACCACAGGACTAAATTAAACATTTTCAATGACCCAGAGTTCTTGAATGGGATTTTTACATTGATTTTACACTGATAGGAAGGAGTTTTGAGTCGTATTTCCTCAAAACTGGTGTTCCAAAGTTAAGAAAACATTTCTAAATGCATTCATTTTGTGCCCTCAGGATACTTTATGATTTAATTCTCTGAATAGAAAGTGTTCTTCAGCAGTGTCTTTATATTCCCTTGATCTAGAGTTCTTTCTCCTCTTAAAGGTACTATTGATCAATTGATGTAGTTGTTCCTTTGTACTCTTTGAGAAGTTATTATGAATCTATTGTTAACTCTTAAATGGGTCAAATCAATTTTCCAATTGCCTGAGAATAAATATTACATTCCTGTCTTCCAGGAGCCATAAGCAAATAAACCTCTCCCCACTAATGAAATAGAGTCTATTTTAAGTGTTATTGCTCTTAGGAGGGGAAAGTTCTCAGTTATTTATCAAACCAAATGAAATGTTCTGACTATCTCTTTGAATCTGCTAAAATACAACTTTTATAGATGTCTGTCAAATTTCACTGATATAAATCATCTTTGCTTGAAAGCTAAAAAATAATAATCCATGAATATCTCTTTTCATGTCACTAAATTATTCAATAAATATTTCTGGAGCATCTGAAATGTACTTGGAACTATAGGGAGTATAAAGAAGGAAAACTGATAGTTCCCCTTTTTCTCTGTTCTCACAATCTAGTTGGATAGATTAGAGAGGGGGCTTGCTAGTGGTCACAACACTAGAGGATAATAGGGAGAAGGCATCAGTTGTGTCAATGAGAGGGGGGGAGAAACAGAACTGTTTTCAACATAGGCCAAATGAAAACCTTAGAAAAGTCAGTTAAGAAGCCCAATTCATTGGCTTCAATTTCAGATCCGGTTCAGGTTTTAGGGTCAGAAAGTCCAACTGAGTGGGCAAAACTAAAAGGAGTAAGGTAATAAAAGACTGTAGGTAACACAGGTACAGGGAGTGAGATAGGAAATGCTATAGGAGTTAAATATTATAGAGATGTTACAAAGTTTTATATACGATTAGGTAATACTAGTAGTTAACATGTGTTAAATGCTAAAGTTTCTAATCTTAATGGTGACCTTAAACTATTAAGATATTAATTAACTTAATTATCCTGGTATCTGTTTCATGGCTCTTCTGTTATTATTTCCATTTTATTGATGAGAGAATAATTTGTTGGCGTTTAAAAACTTAAGTAAGCTCCTAAGTTGGGTTGTGAGCCCAGTAGCCTAATTTCAGAGTTTGTATTTTCAACCACTACAAGGACAAGGTCATGCCAGAATACCATGTAAAAGGCATAGGAATCAGGCAATTGCAGAACACAGTAGGAAGAGGTGGAGGGATCATTATGGGATGGGAGGTGTGGCAAAGATTTCTTGGAGATCATTTCATCTCCTAGAGATAGCTCACATTGTCATAGGTGGACATTGGAGGCTGGTGAAAACCAGCAATGCAGAAACAAGATCACAGAGTCTAAGTTGGCATGTACCTTGCCTTGATTGCAAGATATATTTAGGGCAGAATATGTGAAATGGAAAACTGAGACATAAGGTTGCAAAGATAACTAGAAGGTGCAGCATCTTGGATGGGGAGGAAGTAAATAAAGAAATGATGCCATGAAAGTGATTTGTATTAAATAGAAAGGCAGTAAGTGGTCTCCAAGGAAAAGAATATGAAAAGATAAAAGTAGGGAGCCAAGAAAGCAGCTTGGGGAGATTCTGACAAAGCCTGAGAGGAAGGAAGGAGGACTTTTCCACAAACACAAGTATGAGAAGGTAAGGGCTTGACCAGGGAAGTAGCAGTGTGTATGGAGAGAGATATGCCTGCTGAATAAGTAAATGGATGTGTGGATTCAGGAGTTGATGATGCGACAAAGTCTAGCATGGCAGATGAGTCAAAATAGAGTAGTGGTAAAGAGCATAGACTTTGGAACCAGAATGCTGACATTCAAAACTGAGTTCTGCCTCTGATCAGCTAAGTGACCACAGCCAAGTTTTCTAACTTCTCTTTACCTAGTACCATCATCTACTTGAAAAGGGTGATAACTGCAGTGTCATCGGTGCACTGTTGTGGGCCTTAAATGATTTATATTCCACAGCATGTGGAGCGGTACATAGCACACAGGAAGATTTATGTAAATATTTGTTAAATTAGTCAAGAAAAAAACATGAAGTCACTGTTTGGGCAAATAGCTTCAATACTCTTTACTAAGAAAACTGATGGTTGAGAAGCATCATTCAAATATCTGCCTGGTTATTGATTCCTATTATAAGCCTTGCATTTCACTTAATATTAGGGATATGTGTTGAGTATGTGCCACATATAATTTTCAGATTTGAGGAGTGGAGAGAGGGAGACAAGCAATATTCATGGTTTCAAGGGTCTCATAATATAGAGGAACGTAAATATACAGAGAAAGTCCATGACAAACCTTCCTAAATTGGGTCATTTAAAGTGCTATAATAAAAGTACAAAGATACAAAGGTATAATTTTGTGAGGAATAGAGAAGTTTCTTGAGTTGACGAAGAAGGACTTCACAGAAGACATGACACTTGAGGTGAGTGCTAAAAATAGTGAGAAGTAGTCTTCCAGGGGCAACTGCATGGATTTGCACTCTATGATGACTGTCACTGTATATCTTGTGCATAGCACAGTCTCACAACGAATCTTTTTTTGAATGAATGGACACATGAACTAAGAATCAGAAAGCAGAATTGGAATGTTTGAAACATGTACTAACTCATGCAACACCTATTTAAATAATATCCGTAGACACCTCACCACCACTACAATACCCTCACTCATCTTCCTTAAGTAGACAAGGAAGTAGTAGAGCTTTGTGTCAGCAAGCTTCTACATGAGGCACTACATCCTTGAGGAGAGAGACCATGTCATATCAGGCTTTGTCAACTATGCAAATGAAATCTCTATCACATGTTGAGCACTCAATGATGAGTAAACAAAAGACAGAAAGAGGTCTTGCCATTTGAATTCCAAATAGATGTTTATAATTTAACATTGACACTCCTGTGGGCTCATATTTAATTAGACAGCAGAATAAAAAAAATGAGCTAATACATGACAGAATGGTTTGGTGATACTGGAACTTGCATAACTTAATTATATGTGTGTGTGTGTGTGTGTGTGTGTGTGTGTGTGTGTGTGTGTTTAGAAAGCAGCAGTCATTATTAAAATGTTAAATCTAAACTCAACAATGAGTGGAAGTTATAGTTGTGCTCCTAAACATTGCAAAATGATAAATAAATATAAAAGCAAAAACAAAAACTAAACTTTGTGTCTTTAAGCTCAAGTTGAGGCATATAAGAAAAACATGAAAATTCTTAAAAACCGTTTTGATGTTACATGAGAGTTGTGCTAGAGTTTCCACAAAGTTTCTAGAGATATTTCTCGTTATGTCTCCAGGCATGGAGGTTTCCAGGGAAATAAACAATCATTGGCCTGCCCTTCAAACATCCAATATGTGGTGTCCAGAGACAGAGTCGGTTTATCTTTTGCAGCTTTAAATTATGTAAGGTGACACCTCAAGTGACTTGATGTATGAGACCAGAAGGAGGGAAATAGCATAAATTCCCAAGAGACAGTAGAATTGCAGAATACAGCTTTTCCAGGTCCACTAACTTATCCTGGCTCCCTTTCAAAGGCATTCCGCACATGCAATACATGTGCCTACTGGAAAATCTTCCTCAAGGCTGCATCATGTAGGCTACAGTCTCTGATTTTTAGCTTTTGTTATATATTTGTCTTGTCTTCCCAAATAGATTGTAAATGGCATGAGGTCACCTTGCTCCCAATCTTTTCCCCCTTTATTATCTATTATCTACATTGCAGCCATAGCGCTTTTAAATAAAACGACAATCATTTTATTGTGACAATCATTTTATTTAAAAGCATTATGGCTGCAATGTAGGTAATAGATAATATATATATTATCTATAATATAATATATTATATAATATATATTCCTTTTAGTTTATCCATTTCATCTTTAACAGCATGAAATGGCTATATATATGCATATATTATATATATATTCCTTTTATATATTGTTTTCTGGTTAAAACGATTCCAGTGACTTCTTATCTTCCTTAGATTCCAAATTTCATGCCATCACCTGTGTCTCAGTCTGCTTCGGCTGCTAAAACAAAATATTGGGTTTTGGATCACACACTGGGTGACTTAAACAACAGATATCTGTTGCTTACAAGTTCTAGAGACTGGGAAGAAGATCAAGGTGCTAACAGATTCAGTGCATGGCTCTCTGTGGGCTCACATGGGCTTTCTTTCTTCCTCTTCTAATAGGGTCTAATCCCCTTCATGAGGGTCCCACCTTCATGACTTCACCCCCATTGCCTCCCAAGAGTCCCACTTCCAAATGCCTGGGATCTAGGTCTTCAGCGTATGAATTTTTTGAGGAATGAATATGCAACACATAATGACTTGTAAGGTCTTTCTGTTTCCTTTCCCTCAGAGCTGACCTTCTACTACTCTTACCTCCTTGATGCACACCACAACTCCTGCCACACTGGTCCTCTTTCTCTTTTTTAAATACATTACGATTGGTCCTGTCTTCGGGTCTTTGTACCTGCTTTATATTATTCAGTTCTCGGTACAAGTGTCACCTCCTCAGAGAGTTTGTACTGGTCATCTTAGTATAAATCTACTTTCTTCTTCTCTCAACACTCATTCTCAAACTACCTCACTTTTTTCTTCTTAGTATTTATCACTATCTAAAGTTATTGTTGTGATTACAATTATTATCTGTGTATTGCACTTGTAGATAAACTCCATAAGAACAAAATATCTCATCTATGCTGCTTATTTGTCTACCTCCAGAATCTAGAGCCTACCGTACAAAATAATTTGTTTCCTTTATACCTTATAATATATTTGATAGTTTTGTACCTGAAACTAAAGTTTTGACTGCATTTTGATTGCAATCTGTCATATGAGGTCTGGTGTAAAATTTTTCACTTGTGGCATCGTTTCAGTGTTCAAAAAGAGTTGCATTTTGGAGCATCTGGGTTTTGGATTTTCCAGTTAGAGATGCTCGACCTGTACCAAGGTATTGATAGATTAAGGGAATAGAATCTCTAACAGTGGTAAAATGGGAGAGATAAGCAGATTGGGAGCTATTTTGGTTGGGTGTGGGGAGGATTTTTGGCACTGTTCCCATTGTTCCACAAAGGTAATGGCTACATTGACTAGGAATGAGAGCTGCGATTTCCTTCTTAGGCTGAGGAAGGAGAGAAGTTCCTGAGATTCTGAACCTTGTCTATTTAATTTAAGGGTAAAACTTGCAGTGCAAGCCTTTGCCTAGTGGACTCTGTTGTATTTCAGAATCAGACCTAAGGTATGAAGAATTCTCTCAGAATTAGCTCATTACTAAGAAAAAGGCTCAGTTATGTCTTTTTCGTTGTGGTCAGAGGTCCCACCTCTGTCCCCCACTAGTTCCTAATGAGTGGACTAAGCCAATATATCACAACATTTTGGCATTCATATCTGCTTATGAATAATAAAAATGCAATTCAAACATATGTCTTCTCATTCTAGGATCCTCTAATTCTCTGCTTTTGCTTCTAATGCACAATGTTAATGTCAAATTTGTTTGCTTTAATTATGTTAAGGGGTTATGTTGGAAGGTTATCCATTTAGTCTTTAACAGCATGAAATGGCACTTATATGATCATTGTTGCTTTCTGCACATAAACAAGAACTTGATTAACCGTAGCTAACCATGAGAAAATAAATGTTTCCTTAAATGCAGACATTTTTAGTGGATAAGCACTAGGTGTCACTAGTATACTCTCTCAACTACAATTATCTATACCTTCAGAGAAACTTTAAGTGAGGCAGACTGGTGAAGAAATACAGGCATTCTGAGCAACAATGGGGAACTGTTTCTTGCAAATAACATTTCTTTGTTTAAAACCAGATCAAACAAATGTCTTTTAAAATATTTTAATGAATTATAATAAAAATAGTAAAGTAACTTTGAATAGGTGAGAGATCATCACTATATATATTAGAAACATAACTGAAAATTAAGTGTCACCAAAATATTTTAAAAGTGAACTATGTTTTCTCACTGACTTCTGCTAAAATTTTGGACGTGTAATTCTACCCCTTTAGCTTGATATTTCAAGCTTAGCCTAAAATAAGAGTTTTTTCTAAGGGGATGAAACTGTTCTGTATTTTAAAATAAGTATATATGAAAGTATACAGATGAAAGAAGTTATTGTACCAACCACTTGGAATTTGACATTTTACCATATAAAAATTATACTGTAATAAAACTCTAGGAAAAAAATCACAGTTCTTCATCTTAATGTGGCATCCATTAGCTTTCTGCTTTTGTAAGCAGATATTCTGTGATTAAGTAATTATTCTGCGCAGCATTTTCAAGTAGTTAGTCAAATGAATGCTAAATCCATCTGATCTTTGCTTGTCTTAAAATAGGCCACACAGCTAATTCCCACATCTTGTGACTGTTCACCACTCAATAAGGATTGAGTTTTTAATACTTAAGATACCACAGTGGTGATTTTCATGTTAATATGGAACCATTTTGTTGATTGCTATAACTACCGTTTTGAGTATGAAGAGATTTGATGGATATGAGCAGGTATATTATTGACTAAGTAACAGTTGTTTTAAATTGTGTCTATTATTTTTTCTTAAAGCAGAACTATCAACATACTGCATTTAAGCACTGCTAAAATTCAATTATGTATGTGAGTTTTCCCAAAGCTCAGGTATAAATGCAATCTACTGAGTAATTTTTGTTGCAAGGTAGTCTACCAGCCCAATTACTAAATATGAGCCTTAGCTTCTGTTTTTCTGTAAACTGGGTAATTAGCCATTTCATTAAATATCTGGAACCAGAAATTAAAAGCATGAAAAAAATTATCTTTATTTGTTCTCACAAAAACAAATGAAAACAACAATACTCCTAAACTACCCAAACTTTCTATGCTTTACTTTTCTCCTTTTAAGCAAACCATTCACTACTTTTCTGTTGGCCAAAGTGACAGATGCTTTTTCTGACTTTCTGTTTCTTTATTATTAAACTCCCATTGCCCAATCCTTTTGTAAGACCTAAGCTGATCTTTGAGATTGGCCATATATGTTTGCACCTTACTTATCTACCTTCAATTTCAGCTCATTGATCTGCTCAGACTTTATGTTTCTGGGTATTCTCTTTTACTTTAGACTTTTCCCAATTGGTTTTGATGCCTCTACATATGTCTGAAACAACAATTTAGACCCTTTCTTCACTTTTCCTAACCTCGGTTCTTTCATAGTATATCCGTAATCAACCAGTCCTACACAACAGCCTAATGCATGATTTGATCACATATGAAACCTGATTTCCAACTATTTTGGATTGAGTGCCACTATGGTATAGAATTTAGTATGTTTCTCTTTTTCTCTATTTAGTAGCCAGAATAACTATACCCATAGGAAGACTATTTCAGTGCAAAAAACATTTTATTGATTTCTTATTATGTGTCTAGTACAAAGTTAAGAATGGGGCTACAGCTATAGGTTTAGACATGGGTTCTGATCTTAGAGAACTTACAGTATACTGAAACTCACCTACTCCTACACTGATAATTTTGATATTATAATGAATTACCGCTAATTCAAGAATCTTTTCAATTCCAATAGGAGAGACAGAGGATAACATATCTGCTGCAATGATCTAAAAATAAACAAGCTTATTCATTTGTGAAGCAAGTAATGAAGAAATAATTGTTATTGAGCAACGATGATGGTGAACTGTAATCTGAGAATTTCTAATAGACTAGACAAAGTGATCTGATTTCTGATAGACTAGACAAAGAGTTAAGATCATTCAAAATTGTGGATAATATCTAAACACAAATATACGTGTGTGTGTGTGTGTGTGTGTGTGTGTGTGTGTATAATGAAGAGAGAAATCAGATAGAACCCACTACGCTGCAAACCACTTCAGTAGACAGAGCTATGAAAGACAACTTCCCTTTCTGTTTCCCAAGTGCCTGACCATTTTTGACTGTGAATCCTGTTCTGTCCAATAATATACTATAGGCGAGAAAAATGCTAAATAATTTTTCTTTTCTTCCTTTGTATTTTTTTCCTTATAGAATTGCATTCCATACAGGATTCCTATTGGTAGTCTACAGTAAAGACACAAAATAAAGACACAAATGTAGAAGAAGAGCTTCCATGAATGATGAAGAACAAGATGGATTGTGGAGTTAGGGGCCATAGTCGTCTGCTACAGCTACAGATGGAGGCCCTGACAATATGTTTGGAAGGGCTGCACCATCGCTCAGGGCACTCTGTCAGCTCTGGGCATGGTGCAAACCCCAGATGCTGCTGCAGCGCTTTGCACCACCCTTTACTGTGCCTCAAGGGCAGACCCAGGCAGGAGAGAGGAGTGTCTGGACTTGGCAATATGAAAGATAAGTTTGCACTTGGTGCCACAGACCAAGAAAGGATAGTTTAATATCAATCATCACAGACAACTGCAAAAGAACTGGCTGTTCATATACAGAAGATATATTACCCTTTATGAGACAAATCTATCACAAACAGTACCCCAACACTTACCGACTGAAAACTGAATAAGCATCATATCTCCAAGAGCAAATAAGTGTAAATGTATGATTGTCAAGATGAAATTGAATTGTCCTTCAAGTGCTTTGTACTTCCAGAGTAGTGACTACAAAATGGCATCATTTAGGGCTGCATTATCATAAACAGAAGGGAAACCTTTGGCATTGTCATGAAGTACCAATAGTTCTCAACCTTACACATATACACACACACATATACATATCTGTTACACACACACACACACACACACACACACACACACACACACACACACATAATAGAACCACCAGAGAGGAGGAGCTTTTTAAAACACCGATTTTTCTTGTTGCATTCCTAAACATTCTGAGTTAGTAGATACATTCATTTCCTGGGGCTGCTATAACAAAATACCACAAACTAGGTGACTTAAAACAAACAAAAATTACAGTCTCACAGTTCTGGAGGTTAGCAGTATGAAATCAGGGTATTGACAGAACTATGTACCCTCTCTAATCTGTAAAGAAATTATTTCTTAATTTTTCCTAGCTTCTGCTGAAGTCCAGCAATCTTTGACATTCCTTAGTTTGCTGCTTGCATTTCTTAATATAGTTTGGATATTTGTCCCCTCCAGTGTTGGAGGTGGGGTCTGGTGGGGAGTGATTGGGTTATGGGGGTAGATCCTTCATGAATGGCTTGGTGCCATTCTCATGGTAATGAGTCAGTTCTTGCTCTATTAGTTCACATGAGAACTGACTGAAAGAGCCTGGACCACCTCCTCGCTTTCTTGCTCCTGCTCTTGCCATGTGACAAGCTGGTTTCCCCTTTCTTTCCAGCATGAATGAAAGCTTCCTGAGGCCTCAACAGAAGCTGAGCAGATGCCATTGCCCTGCAGAACAGTGAGCCAAGTAAATCTTTTTTCTCTGTAGATTACCCAGCCTCGGGGGTTTCTTTGTAGCAATACAAAATGGACTGATATACTGCCTCTAACTTCATGTGACTTTTTCCCCTTTGTGTGTGTGTCTCTGTGTCTTTCTTTTCTTCTTATAAAGATACAAGTTATATTGGATTAAGCATTCATTCTACCCCAGTATAGCCTCTTCTTAACTAATTACATCTGCTAAGATCCTATTTCAAAATAAGGTCACATTGTCAACTACAAGGACTGAGACATAAATAATATACATTTGGGAGACGCAAGTCAATCCATATCATGGGACTTTCTGAATCACTTAGGCCAGGGGTCTGTGGCCTGTTAGGAACCAGACCGCACACAGGAAGTGAGTGGCTTGTGAGCTAGTGAAGCTTCATCTGTGCTTATAGCTGCTCTCCGTCACTCACATTACCCTCTGAACTCTGCCTTCTGTCAGATCAGTGGTGGCATTAGATTCTCATAGGAGTGCGAACCTTATTGTGAACTGCATACTTGAAAGATCTAGGTTGTGTGCTCCTTATGAGAATCTAATGCTTAGTGACCCGAGGTGAAGCTGAGGTAGTGATGCTAGCACTGGGGAGCGGCTGCAAATACAGATTAACATTAGCAGTGAGCCTTGACTGCACAGAGATCATAATAAATCAATTGCTTGCAGACTCATATCAAAACTCTATCAGCGAGTAGCAAGTGAGTTGATGTACTTCATGTACAGCTGCATCTGGTGGCAGGTTTTAAGTCAGAACCTGACACTTATTTTAGTCTGCATGTGGTTCACCCATTATTTTATTTTCCACTTCCATCTGCGCCTCTTTTTTGTTTTTTGTTTTTTTAAATGGTGAATTGTATAATTATTTCATTATATATTGCAATGTAATAATAATAGAAATAAAGTACACATTAAATGTTATGTACTTGAATCATCCTGAAACCATCCCCGCATCCCCTGCCCCATCTGTGAGAAATTTGTCTTCCACAAAACCAGTCCCTGATGCCAAAAAGTTTGAGGACTGCTAACTCAGGTGATTTGGAGATAGCTACATTTGAGAACCAATGACCAAACATTCCAGTTCTCCTCCATTGTATAAGAGGGAACTGAGGGCTAGCTATGTATAGAAACTTTTAAATGACAGAGTTAGAATATGAATAAACCATTCACATATCTATGTAAACTGCCACCCTCTTGATTCTCACTTTAATCATTATGATTACAATGATGCTTCCTTGAACTTGGATTAGGCTCTCTTGATATTCTTCAATTTTAATCAACAGCTCTGCAGAAAAATACTCTATTTAAAACGGATTGCATAATACTTAACCTAAGAGTTTTACATTTAAAAAAATTCTGGCAGAAATATTATTCAGGAATTCAAACAAAGCTGAATAGGCCAAGTGTATTTGCAACTCTAAAGCATAGGCGTATACATTTTATCAAAGGAGGTGAAAAATTTTACTAACTGGATTCCTTTAGAGAAGTGGATATTACTTGGGGCAATACAAATATAGAATTAAATATCATTGATTTAAATAAAATTATTCCTCAGTATGTGGGTATGTATATATAAAATCTGAATAATAAAATGAATGTAGAGTAAGTAGTCTAGGACATCTCCTAATGTATGTGCTTCTCAAAGTTCTCCCCAGCTTTATTTAGGGAGAGTCAGGAAGGTTTATCAGGTAGTAAAAAAATTAACTCAGAAGTTTAGAGGGTAAGAACATAAAATACTTTCTGCACAATTGGAATTATGCACAACCACTGCTATGAAGAAGCACAAAAAATGTGGGACAGAAGAACCATTGGAATAAGGAAAAAATAGGGAAGTCATGATACCTGCCCCAAATATTCAGAGATTCCAGTAGCTTCTATAAGATAAAACGAAGGGAAAATTTAGTTCTGTTTTTTATAACATATGATTAGGAATATCAATTCAGAGACACTTCTCAAAGGAAAATACATTGGCAAGCAACAGACACATGAAAAAGTGCTCAACCTCACAAACAATCAGAGAAATGCATATCAAAACCACATTGAGATACCACCTAACCCCAGTAAGAATGGCCACTATTAATAAAACAAACAACAACAGCCGTTGGAGAGGATGCAGAGATAAAGGAATGCTTCTACACTGCTGGTAGGAATGCAAGCTAGTGCAAACTTTTTGGAAAACAGTGTGGTGATTTCTGAAAGAACTAGAAATTGATCTTCCATACAACCCAGCAATCCCCCTTCTGGGAATATATCTGGAGGAACTCAAATCATTCTACAAAAAAGATATCTGCACATGCATGTTTATTACAGAACTATTCACAATAGCAAAAACTTGGAACCAACCATGCTGCTCATAGAAGCTGGATTGGATTTTTAAAAAATGTGATGCACATACACAATGGAATATTCTGCAGCCATAAAGAAAGACAAACATATGGACTTCGCAGCAACTTGGATGGATTTAGAGTCTACCATACTCAGTGATCTATCACAGAAACAAAGAACAGAGTACCACATGTTCTCGATCATAAGCAGACCCTGAACAATTACCATAATACTACAAGAAAAGGATTGAGGGTAGTGGGATACTGCCAGGATGGAGGTGGGGGGGGGTACCTGATCTCTAATCAGGCAAAGTGGGGACAAAAGGGAGTCCTAAACTTTACCTATACGATGACCACTTACATACCTAATCTTGAATTGTACCCATATTGTTAAAATAAAACAAAAAAAAGAATAGCATTTCAGAACACAACTGCACTTCCTGTCTATTCTCTGCTCCATTGCCTCAAGTAAATTAAGAAGGAGACTTTTACGACTTTTCTTGATTTAAAAAAAAAAGTTGAATTAACAGGAATTTCAATTGCAGAGTTATAGCAATGTACTCATGAAGACAAATATTTACAACTAGTCTGTAAAATTATCAGGATTGAGAGGCATTTATTGGCATGTACATAATAATGGTTCTGAATACAATTTAAAGAAATGACCCTGGAGAAATAAGCAAATTTACACATAGGGAAACTTGAAATTTGTGACATGTTTATAGAAAGTTACCATCTTTTCCGATCAGGTTATCTGATATTCTATCTTGAATTTGTTTTTTAAAAGCTGAAAAATTAGACTCTGATATGACCAATATGTTTGGAGAATGGGGTGACATGCAAAATCAAGATATTAATCAAGTCACTTTCAAAATATTAGGCTTGGTCATCAAACAACAATATAGAAATAATTCTCAAGCAAAGGAACAAAATTAAACATTCTGAGATAGGCATTTCCAATTTCAGACAGAACTGAGTAAATGTAAAAAAATAAAAAGATGAATAATCAGCAATAACAACAAAAAGGAACAATTGCAGTAGGTCAGAAACAGAAGAGAGGAGCAGAGGCCAAACCTGATAAGAAATATAAAGAGTAGACTGTCTCAGAGTGGGGTTTAGAGGCTATAGATACCAGCATTGGATTCATCTATCACATTTGTTAAGATAAAAATTTCTGGATGCCACTCCAAATGTATTGAGTCATAATATTGGTTTTCTGTACATTTCATCAAATTCTCCCCAGTGATTCTTGAGTAGCCTTAAGTTTGAGACACAGTGCTTTAGATTTCATAAAACTTAAGGAGAGGTTCAGAGGTGAAAGCTAAAAAGAATATAAAGAAGATGTATAGGATAGAATGGAATGAGAAATTATGGTATATAATTGAAGATTTACATGAAATTCTTTAAAGAGACAGAAAAGATAAAGAGCAAAGAGCAAGTTCATGGACTGACACCCCGATTCCAGGAAAAGAATATGAAATCAATGATTTAGAGGCAGGTGCTCACAGTTCAAGAAGGAAGAGGATGGCATGATCAAGCATGTAAGAATGGCAGTTCCCTGGGATGTGCCCTTGTAAGTGAATTATACAACTTTTGAAAATTGCTTGAGCAAACTTTTAGATGCAGCTTTGAATGGCAGGCAGGAAAAATATGATTAAATGTCCAATGCATAGAGAGAAAGGAATTTTTAAAAATCTGTTAACCGGGCTCGGTGGTTCAGCCTGTAATCCCGCGCCTTTGAGAGGCTGAGGTGAGTGGATTGCCTGAGCCCACGGGTTCGAGACCCGCCTGGGCAGCAAGACCTCATCTCTACAATAAATCAAAAAATAAGTCCGGCATGGTAGCGCAGGCCTGTAATTCCGGCTACTTGGAAGGCTGAGGAGGAAGTATCGCCGGAGCCCAGCAGGTCGAGGCTGCGGAGGACGGAACGGCCACTGCACTCCAGTCTGGGCGACAGAGTGAGACTCCAACTCAAAAAAAAAAATCTGTTTATTAAATAGACAGAAAGAAAACATTAGAAGTATTAGATATCACTGATATCTAATTAAGTATCAGTGATATCGTTATAATATACCTGTAGAGATACTACTACAATTATAATTATAATGTACCTGTAGAGACATTGCAACAATTGTTATGAGACCATGCTTAACTAAATTCCCAAAACATCTCTAGATTGAGTATAGATTATGTACAAAGCTTTGTGTTATATACTTAGGGTGGTACCCAGTTCATCTTCTCCAGAAAGATCAATTTTAGGGTAACTAAACATTCAAGCACAAAATAACTACAACATGAGACTTAGACTACTTTCATATATTATTTGAATACATATGTGCCAAGCACTATGTTGACTACTGAGATTGCAAGAATAAATGAATAAAACTGCCCTTAGTCCATGGGTGTAAGACCAATTACAGAGTTATACGCAGGGCAACACAGTGCAAGAACAACTAATGGTTATGACATGAAAGTGTAGAATGAATTAGATAAGGAAATGTGAGTGAGGCATAATGAGAAAAAGAGCTTGGATGAAATTCTAGGCAGAAGAGAAGAGCAGTGATGGAAAGAAACCATTGAGTAGTTTTGGGGAACTATAGATACAATGCCACTTTATTTTATATAAATCCAGACATATAAATTTAAAATAGCAAAGCACAAAAATTATTAATAAACTGTGAATTAATGCACAAATTTGAAATGTAAAGTATACCCTAAACTTAAAGGATGATTAACTTCGACAATGATGAGCTTACAGTTTCTCTTATTATCTTGTGGCTACTTTAGCTGGTAAACAGAAGTATCTCCTGTCCTGTGTCTCATCACATGAATTTTACAAGCATTCAAAAGTCTGTGAATGCTTTTGGTGACTTTCATCCTGTAATCTTAGCTTTCACCACTCTATAATTTAACTTATTTCCTTATTCCCTTTAACAACATAATGGAAGTCCTCATTAAATAGGGCTACTAGGTCTAAGGCTAAAATTTAGGCCTGAGGTAATGCCTCAAAATCCATAACTTTGAAACAGGATTTAAATGCAATAAAATATTACATATCATGAGGAAGTCCAAAAATCCACTCTCATGTGTTCTGTAAATCTAAGAGAATGTGTGGTGTGAAATAATAATAGAGGCAATGCTGGATAGAAGAACATGAAATGAAAAATAACTTCTAGTGGTAAAAATCCACCTGCTCCAAAATGCCTCGCCAAGTTTAGATTTATTCACGTGGAAACATTTTAAATTTTTGAATTACAGTTTTGAATTACATAAGCCTTCAGTAATCCATCATTTGTATAAGATGCAAATCTTTGGTGCTGCTAGGGCAGAAGGCATATGATAGGAAGGTGTAGACAGTTGGGTGGAGGAGGGACAAATTAGAGGAGCTTTCCATGTCATTAAAGCCTGTGGAATTTAAACTCTGAACAAGAGATTATTGCAGTTTTTAAACTAGCATTTCATGTTCAAGTTTCTGTTTTGGAGAGATCATTCTGACAGCAATGTGATGAGGACAAGACAAAGTCATGTGGCCTATTAGGTGACTAGTTTTGTGATTAGGTCCAAGAATATGGGGGCCTGACTAGGCAGTCAATACTGAGCTAGGCAGTGAATAAATATTTTGTTTTTGTTTGTTTTTGTTTTCTGTGTGTGCGTGTGTGTGTGTGTGTTGGAGTCTCACTCTGTCACCCAGTCTGGAGTGCGGTGGCACGCTCCCGGCCACCGCTGCCTCGCCTGTTGGGCTCCGGTGATCCTTCCGCCTCAGCTTTCCAAGTAGCTGGAACTACAGGCGCGTGCTACCATGCCTGACTAATTTTTATTTATTGTGGAGATGAGGTCTTGCCAAGTTGCCCAGGTGGGTCTCGAACCCGTGGACTCAGGCAATTCACTCACCTCAGCCTCCCAAAGTGCGGGATTACAGACTGAGCCACCGAGCCCAGCTGCCATGAATAAATATTAAGTGAATGCCTACTATGCACCAACAACTATTCTTTGCCTTAGGAGGTAAAGTCAGAGCACCCGGAGCTTGACTGAGTGTGTTAGTTATTGAACAGAGTAACAGTTTTGGGGGGCAATAGGAGAGAAGGAAACATTCTTTCTGACTAAGATGTTCGGGGCAAAGGCTATTTAGAGCAAATGGATTTGGAATTTGGTCATGAGAAAAGGGGAAACTTTTGAGTGGCAGATATTGAAGAGCAATGCTAAAAATGGTCAAGCAGAACAAACAAGCTGAGCCAGGACCTGGATATTTCAAATTGAAGGGTGTGAAGTCAGCTTGTCTAACTGAGCACTGGGGTCTTACTGATTATAATGGGAGTTGGATAAGGCATACATTGGGAAGACTTTTGAAGGGCTGGAGAAGCCCTTTGGATTTTATTCTGAATGCAGTGAATGGTCACAGACATGCAGTGAATGGTCACAGAACAAATTCTAGACCACACTTGATAGAAAATTTAAAGATGGATGAAGACTATGTACTATAGGGTGAGTTCAGCTCTAGTACAGACAGATACTGGATTTAAAAATAAACTTGTATCACATGCCAGCTATTTGGTGACACCTCTTTTACATATTTAGAGTGTTTCTGGTAGACTGCATCAAGCTGTTTATAATACACACAGTGTGTATCTGGAATAAGATTTGTATACTGTCCCAAGACATGGCCATTTTTCTATATTAAAGACTTTGTATCGATTTGTTAGATTAAATGACAAGACAATTTGCTAGAAATTGACTTTTCCTTGCTCTGAATTACCACATTAAGTTATTTTGCCTCTCATTGTAAATGTCTATTCATATCAAATGCTAGTTACATTTCAAAGACATCATTTGCATTGAATCAAATATTGCATTATTCTTCCTCTTCTAAAAACGTAAAACAGGTATTTAATCCAAAAGAAGACATTGCCAATTTCAAATCTTTCTTGTGTTTTAATTTGCAATTTACACATTCTTAATAGCTCATTCGGCTCTAAGCTAACATAACTAATGATTTAACAACATTTGAAAGTCAATTTTAAGACTAAGATTGAAAAGTCATGTTTATCTATTTCTATGCAATTTCTGCCTAGTGGTGTTTGGATTGGTCTCCTGTATGTTGCAGAGGGCTATATGTTTAAGTAAAAGCATACATTATTTTTTTCCTGATTCAGAACTCATTACCCCTAGGAAAACTTCAAGGACTAATTTTTAGCTTTTTTTTTTTTTCCTTACTCTGTGTACCACTTCCTCAGAATTTAGTCATTTTGTGTTTTTCTAAGTCCCACCTGTTATTTACCAACAACAAGCCACAATAGCACAGGTTCATCAATAGCCAATAAGACTAAGCTCTCCCTGCACCACACAACTGCAAATACACAGAGGATTCAATCACTAATAACTCCAAGGGACAGTAGCTAAGACAGACATATAGCAATTTACCAGATTGAATGCTTCTTCTTGGTAAAAATATCCTGTCAATTATAGTGAGTCCATTATAGAACCTAAAGAGTAAACATTTTATACACATCTCTTGCCCTCTACCAAGTTCAAAGCAATCTTGAGCTGGAGCATCAGAAAAGGTTTTAGTAGGAAAGTGAGGGAGCAAAAATGCTCTGGTGACCAGGGGGCAAAGCTTTGGAACCTGTCCTAGGAGAGAAAGAGAGCTCAAAGTGTTGGTGAAGAGAGCTACCAGCTATCAATGAGCTCAGGCAGTGGCCACTGCTTTGGGGTCTTCCCGGGGATAAGGTTTCAGGGCTCCTGAAGATGGTATCAAAATATCTCAGCTATTTGTAAAATAGGACAGGCTCCTGAAAACAGATTCTCTTGTCAGGAGAATGATCGTGTTAGAAAAACATGAGCAGGCAGACTTCAGGGGGAGGGCAGGCTGCAGGCATGTCCATGGCCTGTGCTACCCACTCACCTCTGGGCATCTCAACACACAGATGGAACTTGATTGGTTATTTATTGGACCTCTCATTTGTGATGTTTGGCTCTTATTTATCAGAGGAGTATTTTCTTTAGCCAAGTGTTCACAGGTCAATAACTACATAGCCTTATTGATTAATCTCTATTTTTCTTTCTATATATGATGAAAAACTCCTCATGGACTGTGTTTTCTTTGGTACTTTTTGCACAAAATGTCAATCTTTCTGTGATCCATCTGTTAAGAGTATATGTGTTTCTTCCCATTTTAATCTTTTCATAAGGTATCTATTCTTCTGTGATCCACATAGACAGAATAATATTCAATGCGTGATGGAAGACTAAGAAAGCCCAATAGTAATACAGCTAAAAATGTATGTATTACATTGCTTTTCTGGGCCACATTGTTTACAGAAAAGTCAAAGATCCTATATTATAATCAGGAGCTCGACTTGAACACACACATTTAGTTACTGGAATGATAGTTCTGTCAACCACCACTCTAATAGCTATTGTGAAATTTTCAAGCGAGAAAATGCCGTTCCATTAGTAACCCCCAAAAGAGCCAGCAGTTAGGGCGGAGGGCTAATTTTAGTGAAACTGTGCCATGAAAGTTTTCCCCAGAAGGGGTCAGCCCGCAAACAGAATCACTAGCAGTGAGCTGTAGTGTCCTAGTAACACTGGGTGATGGTAGAAAAGCATCTTCACTACCCTAAACTGTCATGAAAAATTGGAAACCAAAAATTTTTATAGAGAAGAGATTTCTCACTAGGCAACAGAAACAAAAAGGAAAGGAAGTGAGTGTGAAGGGTAGGACTCTGTCACTTCAGGAGCCTGTACTTCCTGCACCAATAAACCTGGAGACCTGACTTAGAGGAGAGAGTAGAAAAGTAGCAAAAACAAGCAACAGAAGTGCTACTGGTAAGCCAGTGATTAAGAACACAAAATATGTTGAGTATTATCTATTAGTTATCTCTGAAATATGGCCTGATCAGATACTAAGCTGCTTTGGACAGACATATCTCTTGGGAATTACCAAAAGGGAGAGAAGTATAGCTAATATTCATTCTTCCACCTTTTCCAGAAATGCCTGGGTTTATCACCACCTGTTCAGCACTCAGATTCCCTTTTGCCAGACACACCAGGAACTCTGGAATCCTAGACTTCTCCTGGGGAATCCAAAGTAACTTCTAAAGAAACACCTGCTTTACAACTCTTCAGCATGGGATGGCTATACAAATAGGGAAGACTTACTAAATAGCCTAGCCTCAGGGACTGGATCCAGGAAAGAGAAATGGCCATAGGCAAGGCTTGTCAAGTCTTCTAGAACTACTCAGGATCAGAGAGTGGATCTTTGGTAGCTTAGGAATATCTGCACCCATTTTAAAGTTGCTTGTGTTATATGCAGGCTAAATCATAAATGAAGAATAATACTGAGTTTAAAGGACAAGAGAAGAGTCCCATGGAAAGAAGTTCCTTACACCAAAGACTGAGTGGGTGAAGAAAAAATAAATGCGATAGGAACAGACAGATGGGGTTTGAGGCTTCCTTGCAACAACTCACAAATATGATTTTGATGGACCCTTCATTTTCAAACATAAGACTGAAAGAGGAAACAAAAGGCATGAGAGAGACAAAAGAAGAATAAACCAAAGTGCATGCACAATCTTCTCTTTTGTTATCTTCACCAAATGAACCAGGAAAGGGGATAATTGAGCACCTCTATTTAACCATCACGAGCAACGTTAACTTGAGCAATCAGTGTTTACTGCAAAATATATAGCGAGTAACTGAAGTTGACATTGACCTTGACAGAGTTACTTAACAATTTTCTACTTTTCTCCATTGAGCCTCTCTCTTGAAGAAATCTCACTTTTCCATTTAAGAATCTACAACCCTTTGATCCCTCAAATTCTTCTCAGGATCTTGCAAAAAATATATATATATTTATATTTTTGAATGTCAAAGAGTTCTTTTAATGAAACATAGCAAACATGTACAAAATTCTGAAAAGCAGGTTATGGTATGGAATATATTTTGGCAAATAGCTTTGTTACCACCTACTGTACTGAGTTTCTTCATTAGTTTCATACACATATGTATTTATGCATTATTATTATCCAAAAAATTCTCAATTTATGCATATATTTTTAAATGCTAATTCTTATAAAGGACTGAAAAGTCATAGCTCAAAGGATAATAATTACTTCAAAATACTCTTTTTAATATGAGGAAATAATAAATAGTATATGAGTTCATTAAAATACTCTACATTATTATTTATTGTATGAACATTTGTAAAGATATGATATTCATAAACATTGGATCTATGAAAATTGTAACTGAAACCAAAGCATTTTCCTTAGTTATAAGAGAAAGAAAAAACTTCCCGTAAATTGTTTATTGGCATTTTCTGCTAAATCACTTTTGCAAACAATGCCTCAAGAGTTTTAAATGTTGTCAAAACATCCTCAAATTCAAAATCTGTCAACCTGCAGGTAGTGTGCTTCTTAGGAGTGTTTGGAGAATAGTTACAGAGAGGTGGAAATACTCAGGTAGATACACTTGCTGTATGCAGGCCAAAAGCCAGAATTCCTGAAAACTGGACTCCAGGTTGAATACATTGTTTTCAGTTAAGTTACTGTCTTTAGGTTTTTGTAGTTTAACCCAAGGATATCCATGAGTCAGCCAACCCTATATATTGAGTTCTTGCTGTGTGCGGTATACTCTGCTAGGATCTTTGGGAAATTAATATTTCCAACCAGCTGTAAAAATTATGGTCAAGCAGGCCCTAGTTGAGAACGAGACTTTTAATTTTCTTTTATTGGGTCTTAAGGAATCTAGAAATTGACATTTTAGCTTGTCATAGTGAAGAAATATGGCTTTTATGTTAACAGAAGCAGGTTAAGAGGTAAGCACAAAATATCTGAAGATGTTTCCAAAATGAAAATGAGGAAGTCATACTTTGTACCAAGTTATATATTTATCTCTGGATATCTTACCATTTAAAAAATCTATAGCCTTTAAGTAAAAGTCTTCTTTAAATATCTAGCTTCTTTCAAGTTGTACTATAAAAAGATATATTGGAAGATAAAGAAATAATGTGACCACAGGCCTGGAAAGTTTTAATAGCAGAAAAAGTGAGGGATCTCCAAGGGAAGAATGTAGTCAGAGGATTTGAACTGAAGATACAAGGTTCTAATTTCCCTTTCAAATGGAGAGTCTTTATCCTTGGCCAGGTTTTGTGGCAGGCATAGTTAGCGTACCATGTAGCTTAGATGCCATTGAGTAAGTTTTCTTAGGCAGGTAATTTAGATTACCAAGGAACAGAGTGGTTAAGAGTTCAAGTAACTTTCTGTAGCACAGTAACCCCAAATCTGAGAGGGCTTGGGTGTACTGTTTACCTATTCCAAAGAAGTCACCCAGAGGTCCAGCAGGGAAAGACATTGGTTTATTAGAACTTACAGGGAAGGCTGAGGCAGAAGGATTGCTTAAACCCAGCAGGTCGAGGCTGCGGTGACTGTGAGTGTGCCCCTGCACACCAGTCTTGGCAACAGAGTGATACTCCAACTCAAAAAACTAAACAAAACAAAAAAGGCTTATGGGAGGCACTGATGACGGCAGGTAGGTGAACCAGTCAAATTTTCCAGTGCGTACAATTACACTGATTAAGCATGACAGCTACATTGTTTTCAACTTTGCCTGGTTACCTGCATCCCATGACTTGTTACTGAAATATACATACCCTACAGAGACCAGTCTTGGACAGAAGGAGGGAGCCTGAAGAAACCAGGTATAGAGGAAACCATTCTATGTCTGGAAGACAATACCCACACTTTCTTTTCCGTACATGACCTTCACGCAACCGGCCAGATGTATCAGAATTGATCATCTTGCGGGTTGAAATGTGGAACTACCAGTACAGTAAATCACAAATACAGTAAAAAATTACCCAAAGTGCAGAGGCATGATGCTATAAGAAAAGGCCAAATCTAGTTAGACAGTAACCTTCCATTATTGAGAGGCTTCTTGTGACTCATATAAACTTAAAAGACTGAGAGACAGTAATCAAATCTGTGATCAAACACCGGCAACCTTCTACTCTTAGCTTGCAGAATAGTTTGCTTAATCATTACTGTGAACTTATATAAGGCTTCTTGTTATAGGCAAGGAAGTGTCTTTCTCTCTAAGACACCCTTGTTTTCCCTTGAATGTGTTTTCAATAATAAATATTGAAATATAATTAAACATAATAAACTATACTTTGATTCTGTTTACGATTTGTTCTTGAATTCTTTCTCATGGCAAAATCAAGAACCCACAGAACAACTACACCCACATACCCCAACATCATCTCCAGGGTTATGGTTTGATTTTACTGGATGTGGCAGTGGTTTTACTTATTGATCTTATATAGTGTGAGAACATGTACTAGGTTCTTGAAATGTAAAACAAATAAGATGTTGTCATTGCACCAAGGGAAGTTAAGTTATCTTAATTAATTTCCTTTTTTTGTCAAGGAAATTTTGATTTGAAGGACATTTGTCATGTCACTGTGTCTAAATAAAAAATAAAAAGTGACTATTTTAGCCGGGTTTGGTGGCTCAGTCTGTCCCGCGCCTTGGGAGGCTGAGGTGAGTGGATTGCCTGAACCTGCGGGTTCGAGACCTGCCTGGGCAACATGGTGAGACCTCATCTCTACAATAAACCAAAAATTAGCTGGGCGTGGTAGCACGCCCCTGTAGTTCCAGCTACTTGGAAGGCTGATCAAGGCTGCGGTGGCTGGGAGCGGCCACTGCACTCCAGTCTGGGCGACAGAGTGAGACTCCAACTCAAAAAAAAAAAATTGACTATTTTAAAGTATCAATAATATTTATAATAAAACTTTACCTAATTTCAGACCCACTTCCCCCACCTCACTTCTCTTACTCTTGGATCAGATATGAGGTGGGATCAAAGGTAGGAAGAGAAACACTTATTTTTTATTTTAAAATCTTGAAATAAATGGCTAGTTTTTAAGGACATGTACAATCATCTATTTCATTATGACTATGTCTAAATGCCTCCATGAAATTGCTTACATGGAACTTTTTTGGCCTCCTATGAACCACAGATTTCAACAGGAATAAGCAGTTTACAGATGGGTCATCTAGATTGTTAGGAGAAATGATTCAGAGCTGTAGTTTCCATTTAGGGGAGATGCAGTACCATTGACTGTTTTGCAAATACTTAATGTTGAAAAAATTAATGGTTGAAACTGCCTCAGGTATAGAACATTCTTGGGGAAGCAAAGTATCACCCACACTTTTTCTTGGTTGATTTAATCAGAATCCTAAATAACACCAGCAAATGATTTGTTGATTTAGCTGATAATTCCTTCAGGGTTACTTTTTGGTCAGATGGCTCTGTGCACTTCTAATTTAGAAGCCAAGATGAATTTGACCCTCTTTTAAATCTATAGCACCAAGGCATACACTCTGACTTGTGTGCTCATGCCTGGCCACACATTGTAATCAACTATTCAGCAGTTTCTTTAAATTTGGTGATCTGATGTCCCCAACTTCTCATCTTCCCAGGGCCTCACTCCCCAAAGTATGTATTACAGAACATTAGTGCACTGAGTTTTTAGAAACCATTCCATGAACAACAGATTTATTGGCTAAATGAGTATAGTAAACCTTGGTCTGAACAATGTAGAATGGACTTATTTACTCTAGGATGTCTCAAAACCTCGAATAGGGAAGCGAAAAAAGTGAGTTAGTTTTGAGACTTATTTGAATTTCAGCTCTGTCTTTTCATAAATTTGACTTTGAGCAAGTATTTAATCTTTCCAAGGCCTAATATTCTTATCGGTAAAATGAGGATACAAATACCTATATTCCAGAATTTGTCAGTGGATTAAACAAGGTAAAGTGGTAATATTTGTTATTTTTTGGAGGATGTATTCTGTATCACTATTTTTCTATATCACCATGTAATTTAGATTATATTTTTGGCATGCCAAAAATGTGGATTCAATTTTAATGTGCAAACAAAGCAAAAGCATTGCTGATCATTTTAAATTCTACTTAATCACTCTTCTATTAGATGCCCCATTGGAAATCACACAGCAAATCTCTGAGGATTATCTGACCATTTTATGCCCTTTTTATGTGACCTTAGTATTAACCTATACCGGTCATTGATTTTTCTATTGGAGTTCTATAGACCTTTAAATGGCCTTGCACTAATGATGCCAATGTATTTTAAAATATTGGAAAGGAAACCAGTGCTTCCTAGGTACAATGCATGTTCTTGCTGAGAAACTAAATCTCATCAGAAGTACTGTGTTATAGTCTTATATCACCATGAATTGAGTAGCCTGGCTTGCTACTCAAGAGTCACCAGGACATCTGAGCTCTGAATTCCAAGCTATTTGCCTTATTTATTGTCACATTAGCCATCTTCATCAGGGTACAATAAATATCTCCGCAGAGGTCACTCTCTTGGAGATAGTTCAAGTGTTAGTTTCAGTCCAAGAAGGACTTGAAATAAATCATACCTTCTCTGCTTTTCAGAATCGTTCTGGCCTGTTTGATAAGAGATCACATTTCAGAGATAGAGAGGACTTCTAAAATTCTTCAACTGGTACTTTCTAAGCATGCCTGGATAAAAAGAGAATCATGACTATACATAAGAAACCTAGTGTTACATTAGGGTTCACCTCATCTCTCTTTCTTTCTCTATCTCTGCCTTTCTTCACCCTCTAAACAACAAGCATTGCATTTTCAGATTTACCATAGGCAGGTTCTGATGGAGGGTGGCATCCGGTTCTCTTTTTGTATGACCCTGTATTAGATATTAAAGAGATAAGCACTAAATAAACAGTGTTTATTGTTTCCTATTGGAAATATGCAATATCAAAGGTGGGAAGAACAATCCACCTGTGAGACAAACAGACTGTAGGAAAGATATTCAAGAATTTGTGTGGCAGGGTGATGGTCACTTCTAGAACATAGTTTATGTCAGTCATGGTGTATTGTGGATATACGGTGAACCAGGTTTATAAAAGTAGCACAGTGGACCTCTGTCTTCAAAAGATTCCTGTATAATAAAAGAAGAGTCAAATGATGAAAGACAAATATTGGGCAATAGAAAAAGACATGGTATATACTGCAAACACTGCAGAATTTGCAGAGAAATGATTCTAGTGGACTGTAGAGAGGCAAAATGGCTTTCCTGGAAGGAAAGGACTTGATTGAGACCTTGGAACCAATGGAAGATAGAATTGACCAAGAAAAGGAAGAAAAAATTCCTGGAAGTAGGGAAAGAGTGTCAAAGACCCAGTAAAACAATTGTGAGTGAAATGGATTAATGAAATAACAAGCACCTTTGACAGGAAGTTTATAGCAAGTTGAAGAAAAACTGAATATATAATTTGACCTTCATTGATAGATTATGAATGATGTTATAAATTCTTTAGCCAAGAAATGATAGTAGGAAAATAGCTTCAGGAAAAAAAAAATTGGGCAGTTTAATGCAGGAAGTGTTGGAAATGGAAAACAAGGAGAGAGGTAACTGGTATAATTTAGGGCTGAGGTTACTGAGGATTTGGATCAGGGTCAAAGCGGATGGGTGGAGAGGAGATAAATAAAGAGAAAATTAAAAGAATATCTTGCAGTGCATGGATGATATCCTCAAATGCTTTGAAAGATGGTTAATCCATGATGTGAAGACAGTGTTATATTTGAAACTTACATGAAATGCTATTAAAGTCTATGGGTCTCACAACTTGCTTTTTAGCCAACAATGATTTCTAGAAAATTATTAAATTATTCCAACTTCAAACTTCTCAGTCTAAACTGAGAATAAAATTGCTTATGTGAAGATCAAACAAGCTGACTTATTAAATACCCAACAACTGCCTAACACTTAGGATGTACTCAAAAAATATTAGCTCCTGTTCCACTTTGGTAATCCTAAGACACCCCATAGAGTGCTCAAAGCAAGAAACTGGAAATCAGGTTCAAGTTCATTGGCTAGGAGTGCAGTTAGTCACCACCCACAAAGAGGTGGTAGCTAGAATCATAATAAGGGCAGTGCTCATACTGAGGAAATGAATAAATAAAGAGAAGAAAAGACTCATGAGTAAGTTTTGTAGAAAGCCTAAGAAGAGAATAAAGAGGTAATAAATAAAAAGATGAGCAGTACATATACAGTGTGTTTATATAGTATTTAGAACCTTATAATGACTTGGTGTATAATAGCTGTTATTGTTGTGGTTGTTATTGTTAGAGATGAACAAAGATATGAATGAACCCTAGAGAGAATAATGCCATGGACTTAACTGAAGTTCCTGTGTCCTATGTTGCAAACAGATGAAGATAAGGCTTGCAAAACCATTCCATTCAAATGGAAGTAGTTGGTGACCAAAGTGTCTGACGTTCTAATTGTCATCTCTATTGAGGATTCCATCTTAATTTAGGAGTGAGATGACATGATACTCACATAACTACCTGAACTGTTGATGACATATGATTTGTAAATCTTCACCAAAAATACCTCTACAGCAGATACTCAACCTGCCACAGAAGGAACAGAGAATCAGGGTCCTTAAAATAAATGTAATTGGCAAGCTTTTTAAACATAGGGGAAAACAGGAATATGAATTATCATAAAAATAATTCTCATGATGATTTTTAATAAATCCAAACACCAATATTGGCTTTCCCTTTTGTTGGAAAATGAATAAACAGTTTTGCAATGACCCGAGGGCTTGGATAGAGAGAATAAATAAATTATTGACACATGAGGAATAGACAATTCTTCCATCCACTGTTGAGCTTTTCATTCTTTGTGTAGCAGATGGTCTAAATAAAGCAGCCAAAAATAACAGGTGGGTTTTATTACATTAAGCCACTGAAAACACTAAGCATCTATAGTTTAAATCATGTTCAAAATATTAAACCTTAAAATAACTTCTGAATGTAATCTTTTATTTTATAAAACACTTTTGTCCATCTCAAATGATAACAGAATAGGGACCAATGTATACACAAACATATATTTAGGGACAACAAAGGAGAGGCATATTGGAAGAAACAGCTGCTGTTTCTGGAAATGGTTTAACACGGGATTATTAAACCACGTTAATAGACTCTAACCGATATGGATAACCTCACCTCTTTTGGGGCAAAACAAAGCTTGGATCTAAGTTATTGTTGCCATAAATCCGATGATCTCATATGTCCTATACATCTCCATTCAACATACAGAAGGCAGTTTCAAAGAATTCAGATGCATTATCTCTCCTATAATTCATCAAATGCATAACTCCACTTAGAATTCAAATTGCAATTCAATAACACCTACCCTGCATTCTATGTATTTGACTTCCAATGTATGTTTTCTTAAGTCAGGGAAGGAAAACGACGCTGCAAGATGGGAAGAGATAGAGAAGAATACAGCGCCTGAGTCATCAATAGAAGAGTTAGTGTAGTAAGCTCTGTTCAGAGATTGTTACTTTTTGTATAGTATTCCTTATTGGTTAAATGCATTTGATCACTAGAGTTTTTAAAATATCATGTCTCCTGATTCCTCCTCTCCAATCTTCCACTTACCTAGAATAACTACAATTAACACTTTCAAGATTAACATTTTTTTCTATTTTAATTTTTATTTAAAATTGTGGGGTACATTTTAAACTTCAGAATCTGTGCGTGTACATCAACAGTTGAAGAAATGCTCAAACCACTAAACCTCCAATAAATTTTAAGAATCTTTTACATTTATAAAACATCTTCATCTTTAGTGAATAATTTAAAACCATTGGCACCATCCTGGGTATAAAGCATGAATTATACAAAATGGGATTATGTCTCCACTTAATGTTTGCAACTTGCTTTTAAAATTTTAACATTGCCTCATGGACCTTTTTTGTTATTGGACATGGAAATCTACTTTATAGTATTTTATGGCTATGCCCTTCATATAGGTATATCCTAGTTTATTTAATTATCCCCCAAAGGATGGGTGCTTGTTACCTTCAAATGCCCCTAATATAATGCTCCAACTAATACCCTTGCTTATATATACACTTGTGCAACTGAACAAGCAAGTATATAGGAATTGTTACTAGAGGAAGATTTAATAGAGCAAATATTTTGTGGATTTTTATTTCAATATCTTTTGGAATATCCATTTTCACAATTTCCTCAATTTTATTTAACTTTCAGTAAGCCATATCATTTTTTTTTCCTCTTCAACTCTAAAGCTCTTATTTGGGGGACTCTCATGCATTTGTTTTTCAACTCAAGCTGACTGTATTTAGGAATCAATGAATATTTATGTACTTTTGTTAGAATATGGGACAGGGAAGGGGATAAGGTGAAAGAGGAAAAAAAAGTTTTAATCATAAGTCAAGAGCCCAAATGGTGCTGAAACTACCACTGAAACATAATAGTAACAAGTCTTAGTAGTAATGGTATATCTTTCTTTGATAAATCATTTGGTGTATAACTATGCCTTTGGGGCTTTAGTTGTCAAACAAAATCTATTTTGTGTAAGTTCAATGCAAATCCAGATGCTCTTCAAAGAAAATACAAGAGATGGGTTTGTGATGATGGTATATTTTGGTCAAGAGAATTTCTGCTTGACAGAAAAAAAAGAAAAGGTGAGCAATTTGGTATTGTGGTAGTTGGAATATACCTATGTAAATAAGAATAAACACAGAAATGAGGAAAATAATTAAATCATTGAAGAAGATCTTCAACAAATGAAAAGTTGTTTTTTAAAATTTTAAAATTGTGGGGTACAATTCAGGGTTAGATATACAAATATTCATTATGCAGGTACCCTTTTTGTTGAGGTGTGCCCCCCTTCCCCAGGCAGATTCCCACTACTGCCAATCCCACCTTCCCGTCCCCCCATACCCCTGCAGTTTCCCACTACTGCCAATCCTTTTCTTATACTATTATGATAGTTGTTCAAGGTCCACTTATGAGTGAGAACATGTAATACTCAGTTCTTTGTTCCTGTGAAAGATCACTCAGTATTGTAGACTCTAAGTCCATCCAGGTTGCTGCAAAGTTCATGATTTTGTTCTTGTTAATGGCTGCATAATATTCCATTGTGTATGTGTACCACATTTTTTTTAACCAGTCCTCTTTTGCTGGGCAGCACGGTTGGTTCCATGTACTTGCTATCGTGAATAATGCTACAATAAATATACATGTGAGGGTATCTTTTTTATAGAGTGATTTGAGTTCTTCTGAGTATATTCCGGGTAGGGGGATTGCAGGGACATATGGAAGGTCGATTTTTAGAACTTTTAGGAATTGCCACACCATTTTCCACAGAGGCTGTACTAGTTTACACTCCCACAAACAGTGTAGAAATGTTCCCTTTTCTCCACATCCTCCCCAGCATCTGTTATTTTTTTAGTTATTGATGATGGCCATTCTGACTGGAGTTAGGTGGTATCTCAGTGTAGTTTTAACTTGCATTTCTTTGATGACTAGTGAGTCTGAATATTTTTTCATGTATCTGTTCGCTGCTCGATTGTCTTCTTTTGAAAACTGTCTATTCATATCTTTTGCCCACTTTGTAATGGGGCTGTTTGTTTTTTTTCTTTTCAGCACATTTGAGTTCCTTGTAGATCCTAGATGTTAGGCCTTTGTCAGACATACAGTTGGCAAATATTTTTTCCCAGTCTTTGGGCTGTCTCCCTGCTCTCTTGATGGTTTCTTTGGCTTTGCAGAAGCTTGTCAGTTTGATGAGGTCTCACTTATCTATCTTATCTCTTATGGCATGGGCACTTGGGGTTTTGATCAGGAATTGGTTGCCAGTTCCAATTTCCATAAGGGTGTCTCTTGTATTTTCTAAGATTCGAATAGTTTGAGGTTTTACGTTTAGGTCTCTGATCCATTTAGAGTTGATTTTTGTATATGGAGATGGGTAGAGTTTCTGTTTCAATCTTCTGCACGTGGTCAGCCAGTTTTCCCGGCTCCATTTACTGAATAGGTACTCCTCTCCCAAGTGGTTGTTAGTGGAGGCTTTGTTGAAAATGAGTTGGTTGAGAAATTGAGGTTTTGCTTCCAGAATCTCAATTATATTTCATTGGTCTATATGACTGTTCTTGTACCAATATCAGGCTGTTTGAATTATTGTAGACATAATAAAGTTTAAAGTCTGGGAGTCTTATACCTCCTGCTTTATTTTTTTTTGCTGAGGATTGTTTTGTCTATTCATGGTCATTTATGTTTCCATATGAATTTCTGTATTGTTGTTTCTAGGTCTGAGAAGAATGTTGCTGGTAGTTTGATGAGTATTATGTTAAATTTGTAGATTGCCTTAGGTAAAATGGACGTCTTAACAATGATGATACTTCCAATCCATGATCATGGAATATTTTTCCACTTGTTTGTGTCATCTTTGATTTCGTTGAGCACTGTTTTGTTGTTTTCATTGTAAAGTTCTTTCACGTATCTGGTTAGGAAGATGCCAAGGTATTTCATTTTTTTGTGGCTATTGTGAATGGAATTGTGCTTTTTATTTGGGTTTCTGTTTGTTTATTATTGGTGTACAGAAATGTGATTGTCTTTTGCACATTTATTTTAGATCCTGAGACTTTGCCAAAGTCCTTTATCAGTGCAAGGAGATTTTTGATAGATTCTCTTGGGTTTTTGAGGTATAGAATCATGTTATCTGCAAAGAGGGATAACTTGATTTCCTCTATTCCTATTTGGGTACTCCTGATCGCCTTCTCATCTCTGATTGCTCTAGCTAGGACTTCCAAAACTATGTTGAATAGGAGGGGTGAGAGTGGGCATCCTTGTCTTGTTCCAGTTTTCAGGGGGAATGGTTCCAATTTCTGTCTGTTTAACAGTGTGCTGGCCATAGGTTTCTCATAGCTGGCTCTTATTATTTTGAGGTATGTTCCATCTATGCCTAGATGTTTGAGGGTTTTTTCAAGAAAGGGTGCTACATTTTATCAACGTTCTTTCTGCATTCAATGATATAATCATGTGGTTTTTGTTTTTACATCTGTTGATGTATTTAATTATGTTTATTGTGCCACAAATGTTGAACCAGACTTGCATCCTGGGCATGAAGCCTACTTGATCGTGGTGGATGATTTTTGAGGTGTGTTGTTGAATCCATCTTGCTAAGATCATGTTGAGAATTTTAGCATTTATGTTTATCAAGGATATTGGCCTGTAGTTCTCTTTTTTTGTTGGATCTTTACCTAGCTTGGGTATCAATGTGATGTTAACTTCATAAAATGATTTGGGGATAGTTTCATTCTTCTCAATCGCCTGGAATACTTTCAATAGGATTGGTATCAGTTCCTCCTTGTATGTTTTGTAGAATTCTGCTGGAAAACCAACTGCTCCAGGGATTTTTTTTTTTGTATGTAGTTTTCTTATGACATAGTCAATTTCCTGAATTGCTATTGGTCTATTTAGGGTCTCGATTTCTTCTTGTTTAAACCTGGGGAGGTTGTGTGATGTCAGAAAGTCCTCCACTTCTTTTAGGTTTTCAAGTGTTTCTATACAAGTATACATAGTGGTCTCTGATAATCTTTTGTATTTCTTCAGGGTCAGTTGTGACTTCATCTTTTGTGTTTATGATTGTGTTTATTTGAACTTTTTTCTATCTTTTTCTTGGTCAGTCTAGCTAGGGAGCCATCAATCTTGTTTATTCTTTCAAATAATCAACTTTTTGTTTCATTGATTTTTTTGTATTATCTTTTTGTCTTCTATGTCCTGGATTTGGGTTTTTATTTTGGTGGTCTGGATTCTTCTACTGAAGCTAGGGTTTTGGTGGTCCTGCTTTTCCAGTCCTTAGGTGACTCATTAGGCTGTTAACTTGTGATCTTTCCATTTTCTTCATGTGTGTTAGTAGAGATATGAGTTCCCCTTTTACTACCATTTTCATGGTATCCCAGAGGTTTTGGTAAGATGTTTCTTCATTTTCATTTGTTTCCAGGTATCTTTTAATCTCTGTTTTGATTTCCATGTTGACCCAGGAGTTGCTTAACATCATGTTGTTTAGTGTTCATGTTTTTGGGGGTTTTGGGGGAATTTTGTTGGTGGTGATATTTATTTTTATTCCACTGTGGTCTGAGAAGGTGCATGGCAAAATTTCAATCTTATGAAATTTGTCCATGCTTGATTTATGGCCAAGGATGTGGTTAATCTTAGAGTATGTTCCATTTGGTGATAAATAGAATGTTTATTCTGTGGTCGTTTGGTAGAGTGTTCTGTAGGTATCAATTAAATCCATTTGGTCAAGAGTCACATTGAGGCTCCAGATCTCCTTGCTGATTTTTTGTCTTGATGATCTGTCTAGGGTTTTGAGTGGTGTATTAAAGTCCTCAGCTATGATGGTGTTAGAGTCAATATCTTTGTTAAGTTTGCCTAGAAGCTGCTTTGTGAAAGTTGGTGCTCCTTTTTTGGGTGTATATATGTTTAGGATAGATACTTCTTGTTGATTGATTAAACCTTTTATCATTATATAGTGACCTTCTGTATCTTTTTAAATTTTTGATAGCTTAAAGGGTATTTTGTCTGATAGTAAGATCACAACTCCTACTTTCTTTTGTGTTCTGGTTGCCTGAAATTTTGCTTCTCATCTTCTTACCTTGAGTCTGTAAGTGTCCTTTCAGGTGAGATGAGTCTCTTGGAGACAATATATTGTTGCCTCATATATTTTATCCATTTTGCCATTCTATATCTTTTCAGTGGTGCATTTATACCATTCACATTCAGGCTAATTATTGAAATGTTAGAGTTTATCCCTGTCATGAGGTTCCTATAGAGTTGTTGTTGTTCCTGTTTGTTGTCTTTCTTTTGATGTTTGGGTTGATTCATGTGTGTTTTTAATCTTTTTCCAGCACTTTTGTGAAGAACGTTGTCATTCTTTTTTCCCTATCTTCTGTGTTTAATACTTTCTTAAGTGTTTCTTGTAGAACTGGTTTAAAGGCAGCATAAATTCTTAGGGAGTGAATGTCTGGGAATGATTTTAATTCTCCCTCACTGATGAAGCTTAGCTTAGATGGGTAGGTTATTCTTGGTTGCAATTGTTTGTCTTTGAGAATTTTGAAGATCAGGCTCCAAACTTTCCTAGCCTGAAGTGTTTCTGTAGATAAATCTGTTGCTATTCTAATTGGTCTTCCCTGGTAGGTAGTCACCTTCTTCTCTTGCTGTCTATAGGAGTTTTTCTTTTATACCTCCTTTGTTTAGGTGAATTACTATGTGTCTAGGAGTTGGTCTTCTCATTTGTTGTCTTGCAGGAGTTCTGTGAATCTCTTGTGTTTGAATAGTTGCATCATTGATGAGATGAGGGAAGTTTTCTTAAATAATTTCATGGAATGTTTGTTCGAGGGTGGTCTCTATCTCTCTTTCTGACTCAGAAAGTCCAATCACTCCTAGGTTTGGTCTCTAGAAATAATAGCTCAGCTCTTGAAGGTTTTGTTCTGTCTTTTTAAACTTCTTTTCTGTGTTTTTGACAGTTTGTGTTAGTTCTATATTTTTGTCCTCAAGTTCCAAGATTTTCTCTTCTGCTTGGCTAATTTGACTTTCCATGCTTATCAATTTGTTATTTATTTCATCCACAGTATTCTTTACTATTGTTATCTCAGTTATCAACTCCTTCATATTTTCCTCTTGTCTCTCCTCAATTCCATTTATTCTCTCTATTAATGTCTTGATATCTGGGTTTGTAGTTTGAGACCAGTCACTCTGGGGGCTCTTCATTGTTTGTGTTCCAAAGTCTATTTTCTCAGTGTGTGACCTCCCGGGGGTCTGTGTGAGACCCATATTCTTCTGATTTTTCTTCATTTGTGCAGATGAAGAAGTCCCCAATACTTCTTCCCCCTCTTCCTTAATTCTGTTGTTTTAGGGAAGGCAGGGTTACTTTTACTTCTGTTTGCCTAATCTCCTACTCTTCCTTTTGTATATCCTCTGGCTTTGTTGAATTCTGAAACTGGACTGTGGGTTGGGGGGCTGTCCTTTTTGCAGTTTTGAGATTTAATTGAGGGGGAAACTGTGATTCAAAATCTCTCTGCAGATCCCAGTATCCACTGACAGGTGTATGGGCACCAAGGAACCCACTTCCCACTGCCTTACAATCTGTCCATGTGGTGGGGGTATAAGTGTGCTCCCTGAAAGCAAAATGAGGTAAGAAAAAGGAAAAGAATGGAAAAAGGAAGGAGGGGGGCAAGAGGAAGGTGGAGAAAGAATAAAAGGGAAAACAGACAGATTTACTGACTTCCTGTTTGTGTATGGGAAGAGTACATCAATAGGGATGCCTTGTCTTCAAAGAATCAAAAGATATTACAGGAAAAATTAAGTAGTGGAATTGCAGTAGAAGTAAACTAGAACTAGATGACACAGTAAGGTGTGAGTAAGGCCAGCATCATGGAAGGGGCATGACAAAGAAAAGCTGGAACTCAGCAGATTCTTCAATTGTTAGGTGCATATTCTGACTCCTCTGGACTATGATGGTTAACTGAAATTTGATTAATTTTATACAGGTTTTGGACACAATAAAGCAAATGTGGGGGAGGGGGAAAGAAGACTTGTCTCTAAATAGTGAGCAGTTGAGTCCAAAAAAGATCACATTGCTTGCTACATAGAGGAAAAACCAGACCTGGAAAAGCCAAACACACCTTTGACTTACTGAACTAATTCTCCTTAGCTGGGATTTCACTGTATAGGCCCACAGGGTACATCATTTTTGTAGGTACTATTAGCACTAAGGCTAGATAGAGGATATTGAGTATTGTTGGCTTATATTTCCTAGTCTAGACCAGTATTTTGTGGTTTTGCTGGTACATACAAAAAACCACACTTGTATATATGTATCCCAATTTAAAGCTGTAAAGAAAACTGAGGAAAGGACTAAGAGGTCCTTTGATCTTCTTTCTCATTAAACTTGTATGCCACCAACTCCAAGCCTACTGCAGCTTGCTATTTAGGATGTGTCAAGATGTCTGAGTTCTCAAGGGTTACTTTGGTCCAGTTCTCAAGAGCTACTTTGAACTACTGTTGTGTTATTCCCATGCTTACACTTTTTTCAGATATTCAAAAACATGATTGGTACTCCTGCGCCTGACTTATTTCACTCAGCATGTCTTCCAGGTTCAACCATGTTGTCGCATATGGCATGATTTCTTTCTTTATTGAGGCTGAATAATATTCTATTGCATGTACATATCCTGCTTCATGTGGGAAATCTAAAATTGTCCAACTCATAGAAGCAGAGAGTAGAGTGATAGGTGTCAGGGTCTGGTGGGAGAGAGAAATGGGCAATTGTTCATTAGGTATAAAGTTTTCAACATGCAAGATGAATAAGTTCTAGAGTTTGCTGTACAAATTTGTGGCTATTGTTTACAATATGGCATTGTGGACTTGAAAAAATGTGTTGATAAGGTAGATCTCATGTTACGTATATTTATCATAAAGGAATTAAAAAAAAAAAAATCCTCTAACAACAGCAACAACAAATACCAAAGGGGCATTATGAAACTTTTAGAGGTGATGGATTCGTTTCATTACATTGATTATATTGATGGAGCTGGGTGTATGCACATATCCAAACGTATCAAATTGTATATATATTTATGTGTATTTTTTGTATATCAGCTGTACTTCAGTAAAACTTTCAATCAATCAATCAAACTGTCCCTGTTCACATTTTGTCAAGAGCAGTCAAAAGAAAAGAAGAAAGAAGATTATGCTTGGTTGTAAAAAAGACAGGATGACCAACAACACTGAAACTTTAAAGGCACCTACTCGCCCCATGCTAATTTCTGCTGTGCCAGTGTCCACAGTTGCTTGCTTACCACCAACAATCTGGCATTGGCTTTTAGTCAACTTTTTTTGTCTTTTAAACTATATGTGCTTCATGCTCCCAATGCTCTTAGTTCCAGAGTCTCCACAGCAAATTCATGTTTCCCACTGTTGCTCAAGATCATTCCTTTTCCTTTTAGTACCACAGTGCTACAGTATCTTAACATTCTTCCTTATTTCAATCATTCCTCTCACCGTAGCTTCTATTCTTCATTTCTGCCCTTCCTCCTTTCCTTTCGTGGTGGTTAGGTACATGTCCTCTGTGTTAAGGTAGCCTGGCCAATCTTGGATCCATATATGGAACAGTAATATAATTTTCAGTGTTTATTTTTTAGAGCCTCCGTTTCCTTGGCAGGAAGGGTTCAAAGTAGTTTATTTTGTGTGAGAGTTAAATGTAATTATGCATATCAAGTTATTTTCATGATACTGGCACCAATATACATCCAGATATTCACCATATCATGTATTATTCTTATTAATAATAAGCACCTAGTATTTCCTGTGTGGGATATTGAAAATATAAAGTTAACTTGTTATCTAAATAAGTTATGTTTTCTTGAGGAGCATATAATCCAGTCAATGTTTCCAGCTAGACTTTATTTCTATTGCTGATACAAACTTCTAACAAGGCTTCTAGCTACTTTTAAAAATTTGAACAGATAGAGAACTCCTAAAATGTGTTACTCATGTTCCAACTCTGTATTACAAAATATTACTTTATATAAGGTACAAAGTGATCACAATCAACCAGTCTTTTGGATATACAGTCAAGCTTTTGACTCTAACACTTCATATTTCTCCTTTTCTTTTCTGTGAGCAAAGAAAAAGTTCTTCACAACCATAACTATTGTTCTATCCTTGGTCATACTTCTGGTATTAGGACAAATGAGTCTATTTTCATATACTCAAATTTCCAGAATAAAATGGTTAGAATTATAAAAATGATCCTATGTTCTTAGTTTTTACAATCAGTCTCTTCTAAGTACTTGATCACTTCTGAAGAAAGGATGCCATTTCTACTGGGTGACTATCTCTGAAGTTTTCCAAGCCATGAAAGACTATGAAATTTCAAACTTAAACTTCAGTGTGAGGTTTTAGCTTAAATACTTGGGAAAAAAAGCATTTTATGCCACCCTTCCCTTCTAAAACCCACTATGAACAATAAAAAAAGAAAACAGAGAGAGAAAGGCTTTTCATCTCCAATGAAACAAGGAAGTTTTTATGACTTCAAACTGTAAGCACATCTACCAAATATTGTAACAACCATTCTTCTATTACAAAAGCATTCAGTGTGTTAAGACTCAAAGAAATTGCAAACAGCATGATAACTCCTGAAAAGATCTCCTAAGATAGATGTAAGGATTCAAAGGAAAAATTATAAGACAACAGATGAAGAAAAAAAAAATGAGCTAGCACAACTCATTGAGGAAATATGAGAGAAAACTAAACCATGATAAAGATAAAAGTATTACTGGAAACATTAATAATAATAAATGGGGATAAACAATGATTGTCTGGAAGTTGATAAATATGAAAAAAAGGAAATTCTATATACCCATAGTTGGTATTTCTGGAGAAGTGTATGGAACAATTAAAATTATAAAGCAATATCAAAGGTGAAAATGTCACAGAAACAAGAACAAACTCAAATCTGCAAATTTAAAGGTCACATTCTGCTTCTAAAAAATTCAGGCAGAATAATCCAACATATTTTATAAAAGATACTGTACTTTAATAATTCATAAAAAAGCAATGTGGATACTATGGACTGAAGGCGTCCCCTCAAAACTTTATATGCTGAAATCCTAAATCCTAATATCCAATGTGACAGTATTAGGAAGTGGGACATCAGGAAGTAATTGGGTCATGCATGGGTGTGTGGTTCTATGAGCAGGATTAGTGTCCTTGTGAAAAGAAATGAGAGGGAGAGAAAGCAAGAGAGAGAGAGGGAGGAAGAGAGAGAGAGAGAGAGAGAGGGAGAGAGAGAGAGAGGGAGAGAGAGTGAGAGAGAGCACACACGCTTGCTTTGTCTCTCCGTTTCACCACCATGGGATGGTACCAGCAGAAGAAGGCCATGTTCAAGCCGGGAAGGTGTCTTAACCAGACACCAGGCTTTTCCAACATCTTACTTAATCTCAGGCTTTCCAAACATCAGAAGTGTGAGTAATAGCAAATAAATATCTGTTATTTAAGTCAACCATTCAGTGGCATTTTTGTTATAGCAGTACAAAGTAAGACAATAAGTGTGAGACAAGAAAGACAAATAGCCGGGCTCGGTGGCTCAGTCTGTAATCCTGCACTTTGGGAGGCTGAGGTGAGTGGATTGCCTGAACCCGTGGGTTCGAGACCCACCTGGGCAACTTGGTGAGCCCTCATCTCTACAATAAATCAAAAAAAATCAGCTGGGCGTGGGGGCACGTGCCTGTAATTCAGGCTACTCGGAAGGCTGAGGCAGAAGGATCATCGGAGCCCAGCAGGTTGAGGCTGCAGTGGCCCGGAGTGGCCACTGCACTCCAGTCTGGGCAACAGAGTGAGACTCCAACTGAAAAAAAGAAAGAAAGACAAATAATGTATAAATGGTAAAAATTGAATTGGTTACAGATGTGTCAAAGGTAATATTCAATCCTGAAGACAGTAAATAATATTTTAAAAGTTCTGAGTGACTTAGAGTTAATAATGTCCAAATTATCTTCAAATGCAAGACAACAGACATGTCTATGATGTCAGCAACCTTGTCAACAACTCAGGGACCAAAGCAAACTTGAGCAGTATGAATACTAGTCAGACAAGATGAAGCTAAAATAAAAACTTAGATATAGAGAAGACATGGTAAAAAGACTGGATGTAAATAGTGAATCAAGTTAAACATGGAATTATGATTTAACTTCCCTCCCCTGGCAGTTTCCCACTACTGCTAATCCCTTTCTTATAGTATTATGATAATTGTTCAGGGTCCACTTATGAGTGAGAACATGTGGTACTCCATTCTTTGTTTCTGCGATAGATCACTCAGTATTATAGACTCTAAGACAATCTGAGTTACAGCAAAGTTCATAATTTTGTGCTTCTTTATGACTGCATAATATTCCAATATGTATATGTCACACATTGTCTAGCTTTTCATTACAGAAATGAATTTGTATATAAGTCTTATAATCTGAAAAAGCTGAATTACACAAACTTTCTTCAATATTCTTTTCTTTTTTTGAGTGTTAGATTTCTTTTTTTTAATTTTAAAGATGTGGAGTACAATTTGGGATTTTGTATCTCAATTTAAAGTAGAAATGTAATTTTTTTACAAATCCTTTTCTATTAAAATGTAAAAACACAATTTTTCTAGAATACCATAATTAAACCAGTTACTTTAAAATCTATTTAAAGATTGGTCTCAAAAATCATACAATTCTGTCTACAACTGAATATGGGGTTAAAATTATCTTCAGCATAAGCTTTTAAAATATTCAATTAGTAAGTTAGTTAACAAAAGGTCAAACGTTTGGCAGAACCTCAAACCCCCAATATTTTGCCTAAGTTTCACTGTGAAAATAAAATGTCTTTTTCTCCTATCTATATCGACCATTTCCCATATTAATGACAAAAATATTCGAATCAATCAAGATGAAAGTTATTACTTGTCTAAATTTTCACTATTTGTATATAAGTTTTATAATCTTGAAAAAGCTGAATTACACAAACTTTCTTCAATATTTTTTTTTTCTTTTTTTGAGTGTTACATTTCTTTTTTAAAAAATTTAACTTTAAAGATGTGGGGTACAATTCAGGATTAGGTATACTAATGTTCATTATGCAGGTACCCTTGTTAGGAGGTGTTTCCCACACCCCCCTGGCAGTTTCCTACCACTGCTATTATAGTCCTCTATCCCCTGGAAGTTTCTGACTACTGCAAATCCTACCCCTCCTCCCCTGGTAGTTTCCCACTACTGCTAATCCCTTTCTTGTATTATTATGATAATTGTTCAAGGTCTGCTTATGAGTGAGAGCATGTGGTATGCTGTTCTTTGTTTCTGTGATAGATCTCTCAGTATTACAGTCCCTAAGACAATCTGAGTTGCAGTGAAGTTCATAATTTTGTCCATCTGTATGACTGCATAATATTCCATTATGTATGCGTACCACTTTTCTTTTTTTTAATCCAGTCCTCTTTCGATGGGTAGCATGGTTAGCTCCATGTTTTTTGCTATTGTGGATAATGCTGCAAACATTATAACGCGTGTGCAGTTATTTTTTTAACAGAGAGACTTGAGTTCCTCTGGATATATTCCCAGTAGAGGAATTGTGGGGTTATTTGGAAGGTCAATTTTTAGAACTTTTAGGAATAACCAAACTGTTTTCTGCAGAGATTGTACTAGTTTACACTCTCACCAACAGTGTAGAAATGTTTCCTTTTCATCACATCCTCTCCAGCATCTGTTATTTTTTTGAGTTATTGATGATGGCCATCTTGCCTGGAGTTAGGTTGGTATCTCAATATGGTTTCAATTTGCATTTCTTAGATAACTAGAGAGGCTGAGCATTTTTCTGTGTATCTGTTGGCTGCTCGTATGTCTTCTTTTGAGAAGTTTCTTTTCATATCTTTTACTGACTTTGTAATGGGGCTGTTTGCTTTTTTCTTTTTGACATGTTTGAGTTCCTTGTAGATGTTAGGTCTTTGTCAGATATGCAGTTGGCAAATATATCTTCCCAGTCTGTGGGTTGTCTCCCTGCTCTCTTGATGGTTTCTTTGGCTGTGCAGAAGTTTGTCAGTTTGATGAGGTCCCACTTGTCTATCTTATCTCTTATGGCATGGACACTTGGGGTTTTGATCAGGAATTGGTTGCCATAAGGGTATCTCCCGCATTTTCTAAGGTTCTTATAGTTTGAGGTTTTACATTTAGTTCTTGGATCCATTTAGAGTTGATTTTGATGGCGATAGGTAGGAGTCATGTTTTAATTTTCTGCTTGTGGTCAGTGAGTTTTCCCAGTATGATTTACTGAATAGGTTCTAATCTCCCCAGTGGTTGACGGTGGAGGCTTTGTTAAAGATGAGCTGGTTGAGAAATTGAGACTTTGCTACTGTTCTTATTTTCTTTTCTTAAAATTTTTTTTCCTCTTTATTTTAAAGATGTGGGGTACAATTCAGAGGTAAGTATACAAGTGTTCATTATTCAGGTACCCCTTTGATGAGGTGTGCTCCCCCCCCGGGGGCAGAATCCCACTATCACCAATCCTGCCACCCCCAGCAATTTTCCACTACTGACAATCCTTTTATTGCAGTATAAAATAATTGTTCAAGATCCACTTAAAGTTGTTTTTCATCTTATTTAAAGTCAGAATAGTTCAATGGCAAAGTAACAAGGGAAGTAAAAAGATGATGGCTGTGGTTGGGTGGTGTTAGGTGAATCTGGATGACATCTGAAGCTAAATCCATGTTACAAAACTCAGATAATTATATTTGTTTGGTTGAATTACTAGGTACTTATCTACCTCTCATAAGTGAAGTATTTCATTACTGTATTACAGAATTATTACTATAAGACCAACTATCTTTCATGTGCCAAAAGAAAGAGAGGTGAATAAAAACAAAAAGGTAAAGTATCTGTCTCTCTTTTACAAAACCATTTAAAGATAATTTAGCCCCCTTTATTAGCCAGTCCACTGTCACCAATAAAATACATGGGAAGAAAAAGCTGAAAGAACTTTCTGAGGTCATGTAATAATCAGATTAATGGAATGCTGAAATATGAACTTTACTCTTCTAACTCTCCTTTCTTATAGTTGAGCAATGAAAGGCAAGAATGTTTAAAGTGACAACTGATGAACTTTTGGGTCTCTGAGTGGTATAAAAAGTGCAATTTTAGAGTAGAGATTGAAAAAAATATTCTATTTCCTCCAAAAGGTTTTGTGAAGTGCTTACTAAATCCCTGGCACTATCTAGGGTATGATATTAATCTAGTTAAGCAGATACAATTCCGATTCAGCTAGGATAGTGGCTTTTTTTAGCTTGTACCACAGATCTATTGGACTGTGAATAAGTTTCAGAGGGTCCATGAAATGCCTACCTTGCTATTTCTGTATATGTGAATTATAGACGAGAGGATCAGAGGTTAAGAACAAATGCTCTAGAGGTTATTTATCTGAACAGTATTGCAAGAGACCAATAGTGAAACATATATCTACATTAAATGTTAATTTTTTGCAAATGGTATCCTATACATTTTGGGCTCAATGAAAACTTCCTAACACTAAAGTAGAAGTTGTTCTGCAAGTTTTAAGAGCCTGCATCCTAGATTCCCTTGACAATGGAGTCTCAGAAGCCTGCCCTAACCTATAATATTCCTTAAAAATCCCAGAACTGCAAACATATTCTAGGCTGGTGAACATGTTCTTTGATTCTTCAAGTTTTATAGATAGCACTAGAAATGAGAAAAATAATCTCAATTTGAATTCTAGGCTAATCCTTTCCAATTTACCCACAAACAAAATAAAATTAACATCTACAGAATAGAATGGTACTACTACATTATTTTGGAGTTATAGTAAACCAGTGTGTGAGCCATGATACTTTGTACTTCTTTTCTTAGAGCAATTATCTTAGAAGCCAAGAAAAAATGTGTATTTCATCATTACTTAAAACTCAATAAGTCAACTTCATGGGTAGGTTAGAAAGCACACTAGCTAAAGCTTTTCAAATTTCTCAAGCAGAACATCTCTAGAGTTATATCTAAGAGCAAATTGATACACTAAATTCTTTTAAAGTAGTATATTATCAAGTAATGGCCTTCTGTTGATCTTATACTACTTAATAAAGACTTCATGATCTGATACAAAAGTTCTTCATTTTTCTCATGATGTTGATATGTCAGAACTTCAAACCTAACGGTAAAAGTGTTAAGTTTGAGGAATAACAAACTAGATCCCCTATGGAGCAAAAAATGATGTGATCATGGAAAACTGAGAAAGCATGAAATTATATAGTTCATCATTTTTTAAAATATTAAACATTATAGTTACATTTATGTTTCTCTAGTACCAAAAGGCATTTGTTATGTTCTCTAATTTTTTTCTGCTCATTTGTTATGGAGTATTAACTATAAAAGTGGCACAGTTTTTTCATTTTTTCAAAATTAGACATGATTTGTTAAAAACGGGAGGTTAGAAAAAAAAGCACAAGTTAGGTTTCTTCCCTATCCTTTGGTCTACTTTTATTTCTGGTGAACTAAAAAAACACTGCCTTTCCAATCCCCTCCTTCAGGTACCCCACTTTTGGATTCTATATTTATTCCATTTTTCTAAACAGTAGCTGACATTATGCTACTATTTTCATCCTCATCTAAAAACATAGGAGACATTCTTCACTAAGAAAAATTCTCAACTAAAAAGGTATAAAGTAGTCAGTTAAAATGGCAGTTCTTCTAGACAAAGATGAGACTACAACAGCAATTGACCTAACTGGCATTGTTCTCAGCCAAAGGATATAATTAATTACTTTTCTCTATTGTTCTCCACCTCTCCACGAGTGTTACTATAAATTTGGAAACAGCAGGGCTCCAATAGCTCAGGCATTGTTCAATACTAATGCTGTCCGTAAAATACTGTGTTCTTCTTTCCATAAGCAGTAAATGTAGTTGCTTTCTTTTAACACCTTCACATTTATTAGGATATAGATTACCATGTGAAACATAAAGTTACTATCACCAACCTGTCTACGAGGCTAACACTGTTAAGACACTTCATATTTCTTGATGACTAAATTGTTAATTTTTCCCATTCCATGAGTAATGAAGAGGCATTTGAAATATTCTCTAACATTGGTATGCAACACAGTATTGATTTATAGAAGAGCACCAAAATTTACTCAAAGGTACCTGCTAACTGTAATATAACCTTTCAGGAGAGCAACAATGGCACATTCGTAAGTCAGCAGAGTGTCTTGTCCTTAACTCTTCTTTTTCTCTCTTCAACCATTTCCCTCAAACCCTCAACTATTACCCAAAATCTGACAGCCTTATTTCAATATTTTTATCTTGAAAGCTTTGTGGTTCTAAAACTTCTAAGAACTATTTTCATCACCGGCAGCTAAAGTCCAGATAAGGTCATGTGGGACGGCTATGGTGTGATTGTGGCAATGACAATACTTTAAGTTTTCAAAAATACATTTCAGTTCAGAAAGTATTTTCACAGGCACTATTTTCTCAGTACTACCAGTAATCAGACTGGATTTCTGGAAGATTAATTGATATGCCTGATGTCATGTTGAACTGACTGGCGGATCCATTATTTGGACTAGTTCTTTGAGACTGACTTAGTTGCCCTTCCACTACATTGTGTTGTGACTATGCATCCATTTTTTTCCAAAGAGCAACTTTTTCAATAAGAAAAATAGAGAATTTTATGAAGGCCTACCTAAGGAGACAATGACAGCTTGAGATTTGACTACTGCTATGTGACAGCATGCCAGAAAAAAGTACTTCTCTTTAAATTCCTCTTCAACTAGACTATAGCAAATACCTAATATTTTAACATTAGTGATACATTCCCTTGAGCAGACTTATTTTTCACGCATACCCCTGTTAAAATTCAAATATTCCAGAAAGGCAAAAATTCAAATGATGAAGAGAGTCAATTTGTTAAATTTATTTTTAATGCTAGGTGAGAAGAAATTGAACATATGCAGGTGAGTATTGAGTTTAGGAAGATATGCTATAAACGTGACCTGCTAAGAAGGGCAGGTCAGAGCATTTTGTAACAGTAAGGTTTTTTATTTATTATTATTAAGGCCTGGCAACATTACAGCTCTAATGTGGGCTTTGAGTGTTTTTTATTGCTGTTAGTTTAGTTGTGAGTGTTTTATTAGTGTTTCTTAACCAAGACTCTAGAAAAGGAGCCATAAAAATTGTGAAATTATTCATCTGAGGTGCTACTTATTCTGACCACTCTCACCCATTACCTTTTTCAAACATTCTATATTTTTCTTTGACAACTCTACTGTTCAGGTGAGAAGGCAGACAACAGGAACAATCATAGAAAATTAGAGGATTGGTATATTAGTCAGGGTTCTTCAGAGAAACAGAACCAATAGAATGAATATATATAGCATGGAAATTGGCTCATCAGAAATTGTGGCAGATGAGAAGCCTCATCATCTGTCTGCAAGTTGAGAACCAAGAAAGCTGGCAGTGTAATTCAATCCCTCTCTGAAGCCTGAGGGGTGGGAGTTTGGGCTGTTGGTATAAGTTCCAGAGTCTGAAGGTCCCAAAAGTAGGATCTCTGATGACCAAAAGCAGGGGAAGATGAATGCCCAAGTTCAAGAAGAAAGATGAGGAATTCACCCCTTCTCTTCTTTTTATTATATTCAGGCTCTCAATGGATTGGAAGATGCACACATACATTGGTCAGGGTGGACCTTCTTAAATCAGTCTACTGATTGAAATGCAAATCTCTTCCTCACAAACACACTTAGAAATAGTTTTATCAGTTAGCTGGGTATCCCTTAGCTCAGTCAAGTTAATACATAAAATTAACTATCACACTTATGGGTCTGGATTAAGTTGGAAGAAGCAAGACCAAATAAAATATGTTTAAGCCTCTCCGAGATGGAACTACCTCATCAGCAATTCTTAATCTTTTGAATTATGGACTTTCTTTACATATCTGATAAAAGCAGGAGCTATTTCCTCCAGAAAAAATGCTTACAAGATGACACAAAATTTTGCATAGAATTTTGTAAGGATCATGCTCTACCTGAACACAAAATATAAATCCCAAGAGACCTATGGAACTCATATTTAAAAATTAACACTATATTCCATGATTCATGAATGTAGGTCCATCTGTCCTTTTATTACTATAGCCCCAGTGCCAAATATTATGTTTGAGCACATGTGAAGTACTCAAAAACTAATTTCTAAATAAATAAGCTATAATAATAGTATACATGAATAAGAAAAGAAACTTTAGCTACATGCAAAAAAAAATACATTAACCTAAAAAAATGATGATACTGGGAGACAATTTTTTTTAATTTCTCAGTGTTTTTCTTGGCATTCTGAGTAAAGAAGACACTTTGCAAACACGACCTAGAAGTAGGAGATACACCCAAAGACATGCACACCAGTAAAGTCTCTTTCCTCTCTTTCAGAGACATTTGCTTACATTCTAGATTAGTAGTATCTTCTTCCCTTGACCCAGGAGAAGATATATTTATACTGCAGGGTAAAAGTCTTTCTCTTTGGAAAGAAGAATGATCAATGTGCCAACCACTGTACATAAATTACATACCTATTCTATACCTTGCAAATCGAAAAGAATCTGTCAAAAACCTGCTTGCACTGATAAAGGACTTAGACAAAGTCTCGGGGTAAAAAATTAATATGCAAAAGACAGTTGTATTCTTATATGCCAAAAACAAACAAGTAGAAAACAAAATAAAAGCACAATCCCATTCACAATAGCCACAAAATATATGAAATACCTCAGCATCTTCCTAACCAGAGAAGTGAAAGACATTTACTATGAGAACTAAAAAACTGATCAAAGAAATCCAAGAAGACAAAAACAAATGGAAAAATATTCCATGCTCATGGATAGGAAGAATCAACGTTGTTACAACGTCCATCCTACCAAAGGCAATCTACAGATTCAATGCAATACTCATTAAATTTCCAACATCATTCTTCTCAGACCTGGAAATGACAAGACAGAAATTCATATGGAAACATAAATGACCACGAATAGCCAAAACAATCCTTAGCAAAAGAAACAAAGCAGGAGGTATCACACTTCCAGACTTCAAACTTTACTATAAGTCTACAAGAATCAAAACAGTCTGGTATTGGTACAAGAACAGGCAAATAGACCAATAGAACAGGATAGAGATTCCAGAAGCAAAGCTTCAATTTCTCAGCCAACTAATCTTTGACAAAGCCTCCAACAAAAACTACTGGGGAAAGGAAAACCTATCCAATAAATGGTGCTGGCATAACTGACTGGTCACACACAGAAGACTGAAACAGGACCCCTACCTATCACCATACACAAAAATTAACTCTAAATGGATCAAAAACCTAAACATAAAACTTCAAACTATAAGGATCTTAGAAAGTGCAGGAGACACCCTTATGGAAATTGGAACTGGCAACCAATTCCTGGTCAAAATCCTAAGTGCCCATACCATAAGAAATACAATAGACAAGTGGGATTTCATCAAACTGACAAGCTTCTGCAAAGCAAAAAAAAAAAAAAACAAAAACCCATCAAGAGAGCAGGGAAACAGCCCACAGAATGAGGAAAAATATTTGCCAACTGTATATCTGACAAAGGCCTACCATCTGGGATCTACAAGGAATCAAACATGCTGAAAAGACAAAAACAAACAGCCTCATTAAAAAGTGAGCAAAAGACATGAATAGACACTTCTCAAAAGAAGATATACGGGCCATCAATAGACACATGTAAAGTGCTCAGTCTCACTAATCATCAGAGAAATGCAAATCAAAACCACTTTGAGATACCACCTAACCCCAGTAAGAATAACCATCATTAATAAAACAAACAACAACAGATACCAGCAAGGATGTGGAGAAAAAGGCATTTCTACACTGCTGGTGGGAATGCAAACTGGTGCAACCTCTTTGGAAGACAGTGTGGCAATTTCTGAAAGAACTAGAAATTGAACTAGCAATCCCCGTGTAAGTAATATACCTGGAGGAACTCAAATAATTCTGACAAAAGATATCTGCACACTCATGTTTGTTGCAACTGTATTCACAAAAGTAAAAACATGGAACCAACTATATTGCCCATCGAAGCTGGACTTGATTTAAAAAAATGTGGTACATATTCACAATAGAATATTATGCAGCCATAAAGAAGGACAGACATATGAACTTCCCAGCAACTTGGATGGAAAAGTCTATTATACTCAGTGAACTATCACAGAAACGAAGAACAGAGTACCATATGCTATCACTCATAAGCGGTCCGTGAACAATTATCATAATACTCTGAGAAGGGAATTGGTGGTAGTGGGAAACTGCCAAGGGAGGGGGGTGGGTTTGGCAATTGAGGGAAACTGCCAGGGGACAGAGGGACACACCTCATCAACAAGGGTACCTGCATAATGAACATTTGCATACCTAACCCTGAATTGTACCCCACGTCTTTAAAATAAAAAAGATTTTACATATCTAATCATTTAGTGGTTTCTCTCTTGTGATGCAAGCCCACTGCATGTGCAAGTAAACATCTGACATTCATTGTGTCAACATGTGGGGATTAGAGGAGGGAGAACTAGTGCTGTGTTGCGGCTTTGGCTACTGTTTTGCTCAAAGTAGTTAATTGTGTCTCTGACCCAGAGTTTTGTTCTCTTCTATCAATATGTTTATATGAAACTATGGCAAGCTAACTTATTATATCACACTGGGAGGTAATCACAGTCCTATTACAGTTTCATACATAACATAAAGAAATTCAGACACTAATAGAGAAAATTTTGTATGATTTCACTTAACTAATCATCGGTGATAGAAACCAGAGTTGTGATTTCCTCTGGTGTATATTAACTGAAAAGCGAAATGAAGTCTTCAGGAGTGTTGAAAATGGTCTGTATATTTTTAGATGGTGAATGTATGATATAATCATTCAGTTCTCACCTTATATTTGTGCAATTTATTGCATGTTTGCTATACCTCAATAAAAATGTTGCATAAAAGAAAGAACAATATTTTTTAAATGCCCTTTAAATTTCAACAACTTAGGAAATTATTTTTAAGATGAGGGCATATGTTTTCAAAAGATTTTTATGAGATACTTGACTCAACTTCTATGACCTATTTTCACTGTTACAGAGAATCAGAGTGAACTGTACACACCTACCTAGTTAACTCTTTCTTCTGCCAGAGCTGGGAAACCTGGAAGTCACATGTAATGGTTAATTTTGTGTGTCAGTCTGGCTGGGCTATGGTTTGTTCAGATACTGGATAAGAGTAAACAGTGTTCTGGGTGTTTCTGTGAGCATGGTTTTGGATTAGATTAACATTTAAATTAATGGATTTTAAGTAAAGCAAGTTGCCATCTGGAATGTGGTGAGCCTTGTTCAATTAGTTGAAGGCCTGAATCAAACCAAAAGATCGGGCTCTCTTGAGCAAGAGAGAATTCTATTGAAAGTATTCCAGGCAATTGGGAAAAACAGAATTCTCCCCAAATCATTTTATGAAGCTAACGTCACACTGAAACCCAAACTGGGGTAAAGATTCAACAACAAAAAAGAACTATAGGCCAATAACCCTAATGAATTTAGAGGCAAAACTTCTCAACAAGATTCTAGCAAAACAGATCCAACAACACATCTCAAAAATCATTCACCATGTTCGAGTCGACTTCATCCCTGGGATGCGGGGGCTGGTTCAACATCTGGAAGACCATAAATATAATTAAATATATTAACAGAGGTAAAAACAAGAACCACATGATTATATCACTAGATGCAGAAAAATTTTTTGATAAAATCCAACATCCCTTCTTGATAAAAACCCTTGAACACCTAGGCGTAGAAGAAACATACATCAAAATAGTAAGCAATATCTGCAATAAACCCACAGTCAGTATATTGCTAAATGGACAGAAACTGAAAGCTTTCCCCATTGAAAACCAGAATAAGATAAGGCTGCCCACTCTGATCCCTCCTGTTCAACATTGTGTTGGAAGTCCTAGCTAGAGAAATTAGACAAGAGGAAGAAATCAGGTGTATCCAAATAGGAAAATAAGTTAAGTTAACCCTCTTTGCTGATGATATGATCCCATACCTGGAAAACTCAAGAGAATCTGTCAAAAACCTTCTTGAACTGATAAAAGATTTTGGGAAAAGTCTCGGGATACAAAATACGTATGCAAAAGGAAGTCACAACATTCTTATACATCAACAACAAACAGGCAGAGAACCAAATAAAAAGCACAATCCCATTCACAACAGCCACAAAAAAGTGGGCAAAAGGCATGAATAGACACTTCTCAAAAGAAGATATATAGGCAGCCAACAGGCACATAAAAGAGTGCTCACCCTCACTAAACATCAGAGAAATGCAATTCAAAATCACATTGAGATACTACCTAACCCCAGTAAGAATGGCCATCATTAGTAAAACAAAAAACAACAGATGCTGGTGAGAATGTGGAGAAAAGGGAGTACTTCTACACTGTTGGTGGGAATGTAAACTAGTGCAACCTCTATGGAAAACAGTGTGGCAATTTCTAAAAGAACTAGAAATTGACCTTCCCTATGACCTAGCAACCCTCCTACTTAGAATATACCCAGCGGAAGTCAAATTATTCTACAAGAAAAGATGCCTGCACAAGCATGTTTATTGCAGCACTATTCACAACAGCAAGAACATGGAACCAACTGTGCTGCCTATCGAAACTGGACAGGATTAAAATAATGTGGTACATATACATGATAGAATATTACACAGCCATGAAGAAGGACAAACATATGGACTTTGCAGATACTTAGATGAATTTAGCATCTATCATACTCAGTGATTTATCACAGAAACAGAGTACCACATGTTCTTACTCATAAGTGGACCCTGAACATTTACCATAATAGTGTAAGAAAGGGATTGGCAGTAGTAGCAGGATACTGCAAGCCTGAGGGGAGTACACAACATCAGTAAGGGGACTTGATCTCTAACCAGACAAATTGGGGACCAAAGGGAGGCCTAAGCTTTACCCGTATGATGTCCACTTGTATATCTAATCCTGAATTGTACCCCACATCTTTAAAATAATATATACATATGAAAGAATTCTTCAACAGACTGTCTTCAGACTTTATCTGCAACAACAGCTTTTCCTGGCTCTACAGCAGATGGCCTTCAGATACGAATTGGAAAGTCAAAATCAGCTCTCCTGAGTCTCCACCCTGCCTGACTAAACCCTGCAAATGTTGACCTTGCTGGCTTCCATAACAATGTGAGCCAACTGTTTATACTAAATATCTACACACACACACACACACACACACACACACACACACACACACACAGATGATCTCTTGATCTCTGGCTTACAATAGTTTTACTCATGATTTTTCAACTCTACATTGGTTCAAAAGCCATATGAATTCAGTAAACACATACCTTGAGTGTCTATTTCAGGTATCCTGATTTTCACTTTTGATATATTATTTAAATAAACTATATATGATATTCAATACTTTATTATATAATAAATTTTTGGTTAGATAATTTTTCCTAACTTTAGGGTAACGTAAGTGTTTTAAGCATGTTTGAGCTAAGTTATGGTGGTTGGTAGGTTAGGTGTATTAAATGCACTTTTAAAAAAATTTTAATTTTTTTATTTTAAAGATATGGGGTACAATTCAGGGTTAGGTATACAATGTTCATATATGTTCATTATGCAGGTGCCCTTGTAGATGAGGTATGCCCCCCCTTCCCCAGGCAGATTCCCACTACTGCCATTCCACCTCTTCCCCACAGTTTCCTGCTACTGCCAGTCCTTTTCTTATATATTACGATTGATGCTCAAGGTCCACTTATGAGTGAGAAGATGTGATAGTCAGTTCTTTGTTTTCGTGAAAGATCATTCAAAATTTTAGACTCTAAGTCCATCCAGGTTGCTGTGAAGTTCATGATTTTGTTCTTCTTTATGGCTGCATAATATTACATTGTGTATATGTACCACATTTTTTTGTCCAGTCCTCTTTTGATGAGTAGCACAGTTAGTTCCATGTTCTTGCTATTGTGAACAATGCTATAATAAATATACATGTGCAGGTATCTTTTTTATGGAGTGATTTGAGTTCCTCCGGATATATTCCCGGTAGGGGAATTGCGGGGTCATATGGAAGATCGATTTTTAGATCTTTTAGGAATCGCCACACTGCTTTCCACAGATGCTGTACTAGTTTACACTCCCACCAACAGTGTAGAAGTCCTCCCTTTTTGCCGCATTCTCTCCAGCATCTGTTGTTTTTTGAGTTATTGATGATGGCCAGCCTGACTGGAGTTGGTGGTAACTCCGTGTAGTTTTAATTTGCATTTCTTTGATGACAAGTGAGGCTGAACCTTTTTTCATGTATCAGTCAGTTGCTCGATTGTCTTCTTTTCAGAAGTGTCTATTTATATATTTTGTTTACTTTGTAATGGAGCTGTTTGTTTTTTTTCTTTTCAGCACTTTTGAGTTCCTTGTAGATTCTAGATGTTAGGCCTTTGTCAGACATACAGCTAGCAAATATTTTTTTCCAGTCTGTGGGCTGTCTCCCTGCTCTCTTGATGATTTCTTTGGCTGTGCAGAAACTTGTCAGCTTGATGAGGTCCCACTTGTCTATCTTATCTCTTATGGCATGGGCACTTGGGGTTTTGATCAGGAATTGGTTGCCAGTTCCAATTTCCATAAGGTTGAGTGTCTCCTCCATTTTCTAAGGTTCTTATAGTTTGAAGTTTTACATTTAGGTCTTTGATGCATTTAGAGTTGATTTTTGTATATGGTGATAGGTAGGGATCTTATTTTAATCTTCTGCATGTGCTCAGTCAGTTTTCCCAGCACCATTTACTTGGAGTTTTCATCTCCCAAGTGTTTGGTGATGGAGGCTTTGCCAAAGACAGTCTCAGGGTATAAAATCAATGTGCAAAAGGCAATCTCACTTCTATACACCAACAATAAACAGAGACCCAAATAAAAAGCACAATCCTGTTCACAATAGCCAGAAAAAAAAATCAAGTACCTTGGCATCTTCCTAACCAGAGACGTGAAAGACCTTTGCAACAAAAACTACAAAACACTGTGCAAAGAAATCAAAGATGACAAAAACAAATGGAAAAATATTTCATGCTCATGGATTAGAAGAATCAGCATTGTTAAGATGTCCATCCTACCCAAGTCAATCTACAGATTTAATGCAATACCCATTAAATTACCAGCAGCATTCTTCTCAGACCTGGAAGCAATAATACAGGAATTCATATGGAAACCTAAATGATTATGAATCACCAAAATCATTCTCAGAAAAAAAAGCAGGATGTATCATATTCCCAGGCTTTAAACTTTATTATAAAGTTGCAACAATCAAAACAGCCTGTATTGGTACAAGAACAAGCATATAGTCCGATGGAACAGGATGCAGAGTCCAGTAGTAAACATACTTTTGATTTATGATATTTTCAACACAATGATAGGTTTATCAGGACACCACTCCATCATAAATCATGGAACATCTGTATATATATTTACATACATGCACATATGTTACCTACATATTATACATTCTATTGGTTCTGTTCTTTTAATAATTCTAACCAATACAACTTATCAGTCTCAAAAATTCTGAACCATAATCACTGTTGCTAATTATATAGCCTTGCCTGTCCTGTCGTTATTGTCCCCAAATATGGCAAAAACAGCACATCTCAATCCTTACTATATCCAACCTAAAGCACATTTCTTTCCTTCAAATTAATCATTTCCATTTTTGCTTGTTTTTAATGAAATAATTGGTGTGCTTAGATACAATCATAAAACTATACTGAGAATATTATTTGAAGGACTGACATCAAAACCTAGTATAGCATCAAAATGAATAAAAATTGTCTTGAAATCAATATTGTAACAGTATCTTTAGACCACTCCACCTCTCAGTTTTCCCTTCTTTCTGTATTAGCTGTATTCTTTATTGCAGTCTTGCTAAACATGCTACCTCCACTGAACGTATGACAAGATATAACATTATTTGATAATGGTTGAAGATTAGAACATGCAATTCTGGCTTCCTGATTATCCTAGCCCTTTTATAGCTATTTGCCTAGTGTCTTTAGAAGGCATAGCATAGAACATACATACATATAGGTACAACATAACATATAAGTATAACATAACATATAGGTACAGCATGACATGCATACATAACATATAAGTACAGCATGTAGAATTTTTTACAAATGGAATTTTAGCTGCACATCATGTCCCAATAGCTATTAAAATTTACACTTAATCCTGACTGCACTAGTTCAAAATCCATAAGACTAAACACAGTTCTCAGTATTTACTTTTTCCTCTTAGTTGATTTTTATAAAGCTATTTAAAACACCATTCACATAAAAGACAGCTTTTACCAACTATTGTGTTTCTGACTCCCATTGTGATTGTACTAATACATGCTTTAAAAGAAATTTGACAATCAGATAAATGTCTCTTTAGATGAAAATATAAAAGCAGCCGTGATGGTAGCTGACATTTATTGGAAAACGCACAAACATCTTATTGTAGCTTGTTGAATAACTATTTTTCTTCTGAAAATATGTCTAATTTTTACCACCTTAGCAAAAGTGTCTCTGAAGGAAAGTCTCAGAGCAGACCTCTAATTTGGCAAATAGCCCAAAGGGCTATTTTACTTACATATTTCAAATCCTTTTGTCAAAAAGTAAGGTCTACATCAATAATATGGATGGATATTTTACAAACACATACACACACACACACACACACACACACACACACACACGGCACACGGGCCATAGCTCTAAGAATAGCATAGTGGCCATGAGATTGCATTTTACAGGTCTCCAAACACAACATAATTTTCTGGTGGCCGTCACTTCTGTGCTCTGAAATCCATGTCCACATTCTGACTGTGGCCTTACTTCCCATGTGGTGCATCCAGTCAGTGATTGAGAGCATCGGGGATACTAAAGCATGCCTATTTATGATAAATGTAGGGCTTCTCTGATAAGTGACTTTGGTTTAAGACCTTCCTCTACTGTACTTTCCTTAGAACTACATTGCAGATAGAGGCTTCCACCCAGAACATCTTCCTGCCTTTTTTCTTGGGACCATATCTCCACCATGGCTTGATGGCTTTCTCTATCTCCCAGCCTCCTTCTCCGTATTCTTCCACTGGCATTTCTCCAATAAATCTTTTGCATGTTTAATTCCTGGTATTTGATTCTCAAAGAACTAACACTAACACATATAGAGTTAGATATATTATACTCTTGAAAAGTTTCTTGAGTTAAGGACTATTTTTTAAAAATTCTATATAGAGACAGAATACACTAAAGGATAACAGAGAAAAGAAAATGGAGAAAAGATGATGGCACCAAAAGGGCTGGCAGAGAAACAATATCAAAGAAAGGAGAAAGCTAGGAAGAAGTAAAAGCCAGAGACCCCCAAAAGAGAGGTGGAAGCAGATAGTATTGGCATCAGATGTTGAATCTCATGGAAAGAAAATTTGATTTCCACTGTGTTCCCAAACTTGGTAATGCTGTCAGTTTCTTGTTTATTCTTCATTCTAGGGTGCTGTGGATCAGAAGGTGAGGAGAGGAAAAAGGTACTGAAGGGAACAGATACCTACCTAACATCATCTTTCATTTCTAGCCATTATTCGTATGGTAAATCCTTATTCTGAATCGAAAAATTGCTCTGGAAGCATCAGTGTCTACAATTTCAGTTTTTGTTGTTGTTGTTGTTGTTTTTGTTTTTTCTGAGTCAGAGTCTCACTCCATCATCCAGGCTGAAGTGCAGTGGCACGCTCACTGCCTCCCCAACGTCGACCTGCTGGGCTCCAGCGAGCCTTCTGCCTCAGCCTTCCAAGTAGCTGGAACTACAGGTGTATGCTACCATGCCCAATTTTTTTTTGATTTATTGTAGCGATGAGGTCTTGCCCAATTGCCCAGGCTGGAATTGAACCCATGGGCTCAGGCAATCCACTTGCCTCGGCCTCCCAAAGTGCTGGGATTACAGACTGAGCCATTGAACCCAGCCCCAATTTCAGATTTTAAAAGGCAAAATTTATTGACTTTTTTTGGTTCTTGTAAACATCCAGCAGATTTCATGATACAGATATGCACCTATATGAAGACTAGTCCTGTTTAAAATGCAGGATGGATAAATTAAGGGACAATGTCCTTCATCTTATAATACTATCGTTATTGAATTATAGTCTGTATCTTTGCCTTCAGATAGTATTGGTTCAGACAATTCAAATGATTGCCTACCTGTAAACCACATCTATCAATTAATGCTGCTATTTCTTTCCATAAACTCTCTCTTGTTTTATAGTTATCTTAGTTCAGGTTGCTATAAAAGAATGCCATAGACTGGGTGGCTTAAACAACAAACAATTATTTCTCACAGTTCTGGAGGCTGAAAGTCTAAGATCAAGTCATCAGCAGGTCTAGTGTCTGGTGAGGGCACTCTTCAGTTTAAAGACAGCCATTTTTATCCTTGCATGGCAGAAAGAGATCATATCTCTCCTTCCCCTTCTATTTGGGCACTAATCCTATTCAGGATTGCTCCTCCCACATGACCTAATTACCTTACAAAAGCCCCATCTGCTATTACCATCACATTGAAGATTAAGATTTCAACATGAGAATTTGGGGGTGACAAATGTTTCATAAGAGTAGCCAAGAAGTTCTTTCATTTAATCTTTTTTTTCTGTCCTTTACTGCTTTACCTTATGTTGCTTAAAGGAATTATCATCTTTATTTAATAGGTGCCAAAACTTTAAGCATTGTGAAAACCCATAGAGACCATCTTCTTACTTCTACTCTAATGCACAGAATTTCAAAGCAGTGGAGAAAAAGTCCTTTATACCCATCCCTCCCCAACACCACCACCATCATTAAGGGGACTTTATTGATTCAAAAGACAAAGTACATACAGTCAATGAAGACAAAAATATAGAGTTTCTCTTTTGCATAGCAACCATAGTAGTTAACAGGGCAGGCTCTGATCCACATGAGCCCCTCCCACTGACTCTCCAACTTGCCAGTCATATGAACCTAAGCATGAACTTCACAAAGCCTTAGTGCTTCCATTTCTGAACAGAGATAACATTTCCTGTGGGATAGGGTTGTTCTGAATATTAAGTGAGAAACACATACAAAACACAATAGAAGGTGAGGCACATAGAACTCAGAAGAGGTAGCTATGAAATTGCATATAACTAACATACAGGTCATTTTAAATTCTGAATACAATTTTGTAAGGCAATGTGATTCCTTTTTTATTGATTGGAAAACTGAGACCAAAAGAAATCAGTTCATTTTCCCACTTAGTACCAAAATCAGTGGTTTTCACACCCACATCAATCTCTCACTGCCCGGCAGCAATGCCCTATAGAGCTGGGCCTGCCTCATGCCCTTAGCAGCTCTGAGTTAGTGTATAAGCTGTGTTCATCTGCCGAAAAGTTCATTTTTCAGAAAAATGAGATACATACTAGGGCAAAACCCCGATATTTCTTAAGAGCAAAAGAAGATGTGCAATGAACACCCCTGTCCACTAAGAGAGAACAATTAAAGACTGAACTGTGGTGCTGTGGTGTTTTTGCATCTGAAGGACCTGCAACATAGCTCTACGTGGAACATTTAGCTTCTATAAGTCTCCATGTTCTTTATTCTGTTTTTGGAAACGCTTCCTGTTTCTAATTTGACAAGCCATCTGCCTTGTTAGCATTGCTTCCTTTATCATTTTTTTTACCTTTGAAAATAAACTCTAGAAGCAACCCAAGGTAAGGCAAAGAAAAATAATGAAGAAAAACATGTGCAAAGAATTTCACTGCCACAATGATCATTCCTAGTGTTTTTAATGTGTCAATTTGTTTTGCTTGATTGAAAGTCCACTGAATAGGAACATAATTTCTATACTACTCCCCGTATGCAAATACAATTATTCACTGTTTCTTAATGCTAAATTACAAGATGGCTTACTTTTAGAAATCCAGAGGGAAATGTAATTAAGCACTGAAAACAGTTTCTCTTTTCCAGTCAAAAGTATCTTAATAACTTCTATTTATACACTACTCTGTAAATGCCAAAGCACTTTTATACATATCATTTGATTTAATCCTCATATTTACCTACTCTGGGATTAAATTGGGTGGTAGTTGAAAATTGTGGTAAGGTTGATTTTGTAAAATATACTGCTGAGTTCCCTTCCCCTTGTCTAAATAGGATTTCAGGAATCTGCACAAACTTCCCAGTTTATTACATGGGCGTCAGGTGGAAAACTAACTTAGTTACTGGACAAAATTAACTTAGCCTGTCTTCTCCTGAAAAACATTTGCATTCAAAGTGCATTTGATTATCACTGAAATTCTGCCTTTGACCTTTTTACCCTCCCAAGAAGGTTGGTGGGACCAAAAAAAAAAAAAAAGATGGGACAGAAACCATAGCTTAGCACATCTTGAGAAGCTTTATGCAAGTTGCTTAATATTTAAAGGCTAAGAAAGAATTACTTGGACTCAAAACCAACAGGTTTTTGCTTGTGTTCTCTGTGATCTATGAGCAGATTACTTTATCAGAAAGCCATTAGAACATAATTTGCTTCTACATGCTACTAACTTCCATTTTTATTTCTTATAATGAAACTACAGATTCTTATAATATGTTATTATTGTAAATAGTATGCTGCCAGATATTGATTTGAAATTGTCATTAATCCTAACACCTATGCCCTTCTTTAAAAATGTGTGAGTATACCCAGGTTATGTCACATTTAGAAAGAGCACATATGCAAAGGGCTCTTTCTAAAGACAGCTTGAGATGAGTCTCAAAAGGAATTCCCACAAATATGTCCCTTTGTATTGTCTTGTTTTTATTCTTGAAAGACTTGAAAACCCGTCTGAATTTGTTTGGACCATGCTGAATGAGTTTCTTACTAAAGTAGGAAATACAATGTGAGCAAAGTCTAAATTACAGAGTTTAAGAAGGTCAGAATAAGATGGGAAATATGTTAATGGTGCTGGAGCAAGGCTGGAAATCAAGACTTTTAAGGAACAAAAATGCACAAAACTCTAGTAACTTTCTGTTAGAATCTTAGTCTTGTCATCAGATGCATCCCTTAAAAGGCAAATACATCTTATTTTTCCAACTCAACATATGCAAAAAATTTTATCTAGCTAAAGCTTCTAGGCTATTTTTTTCTTGAAAATCGACTACAGCACACAGAAACCTGAGCCCAAGAACAAGCTCTACTGCTTATGGGAGATAATCAATATAAACCCTTCGGTAACTTGAGAAGTGGGAATCTGATAAAAAAAAGAAAAGCTTATTATTGTTGTGGTTTTATTACTTTAACCACTCAGACTGAGTTCTCTCCCTCTATTAGCTCAGCAGAAAAGAACCATCATCAATGACAAATGGCAGCTGCAGTGAAACACCACTGAGTCGACTTCACGCTCAGAGGAGAATGCTGCTCCTCCTCCTCATGGTTTCTGGTGCTCTACATGTTCAGAGAAGCTTCTCTAGTAATGGACTATAGAAATGGTTCCTGAAAGTACCATCTTAGAGAAGTATATTATTTTAACATGCATGCTTGGTAACATGGGTGTGACGCGTGCAGATGAAGTGGCAAGTCTTCTCCTGCTCATGCTTTCAAAGAAATTCATTTGTTTAAGGTTTAAACGTCATTTTGTGAATGTCCCCATTCTTCATTGCCCCTGGTTTCATTTGGCTATAGTCAAGCAAAAATGGATTCACTGGTCCTCTTAACAATAGAGCAGATTTGAGAGTAGAAAGCAAGCCTTTAAAATATCTGACCATCTCAATTACCTGCAATTAAACTCATGTCCTGCTTTGGAAAAACTTGAAATTTAGCAGAGTTTTTGGCAATATATAAAAGCTTCTGTAGCCTCTTGCAGGCCTATTCAACTTATATTTTAACTTTTTTCAGAGTGCATTTCTTGAGATTTTGTTTTCTTTTCATAATAGAATGCTGCTTTTTTATACTTTCCTGTGTGCCATTTATTAGATAACATCATAGTTATGTTTCTCAGACACTAAATGATAGACAAAAACTGGAGTATTCTATAGCCAATTCCCTCTTTGTGAGGATGAAGAAAAAGATAGAGAGCACCCAATAGCTACTGGCTGAGCTGGAACTAAAATGTAAGGTCTTTATTCTGAAATAGTATCCACTATACCATGCTGTTACAGAATGCTATCTCCTGAAAAAAGACTCCAGGGTGCTCTTCTCTTGGAGTCTCCTCTTGGGTGATCTTTCTCCCTGCCCTGGTCTCTAATGCCTGGCAGCACAGGACTGACAGAGAATTAGCAACCTATTCACCACCCAGGAGTTGTAGCACAGTGATTCTTTATCTTGACTACACATTAACAATCCTCTGAGGAGTTTTTTCTTCTACAAAAAAAGGGCCTCCATTGCTGGCCATAATTCAAGAACTGATATTGGATGTACCATAAGTAAGTTGTAAGTAAGCATAACACTGAGCAAAATACGAGGCAATTGTTTTCAATCATTGGACAATCAGAGTCAGAAGATTGTGGTACCTGAGACAATAAAAATATAAAAGAGATGACTCATTTTGCCCCACTTTTGTCCACCAGTGCTTTCCCAATCTGAGAATAGGAAGGTGGAGTGCAAGCAGAGAGCACACACTTCTCTGAGTCAGGCAAGGACGAAGAAAGGGGATAAGAGTTTGCGGCTTGGAACTGCGGGAGCAACTAGGGAGAATCATGCAGATGGCCCTCCCAGAAGATGTCACGAGTTTCTCCAAAAAACCTCAGCTGAAAGCTGCTCTGCAAGTGCAGGGGGAGATTGCCAGGCCAAGGAGACAGCAGCTGCTGAAGGCCTGATGGCTCTGTAGAAATTTCAGAGACCATCAACTGCTGAGGAAATTAGTGGTCTGGTCGGATTAGAACAGTGCTGAATTTTTGCTCTGGCAGTTGGTTAAATTGCTAGTATATCCTATTGAACATGCTAGGCTTTGTTTCATCTTTGGCTAAAATAGGCTTATAGTGTTTTCTTTTCTTTGTCCTAAATCATGGTTAAGGCATAATCTTCACTCTCATTTCATAGCCTCTCTGGGTTTCAACAAATGCTCAGCATACAAAGAATACCACATCCAGGGACGTCATAGTTATGCTACTGAATGCAAAAGAGAAGCACACATTTTATTTTTTATTTTTAGTTTAAAGATGTGGGGTACAATTCAGGGTTAGGTATACAAACGTTAATTTTGCAGGTACCCTTGTTGATGAGGTTTGCCACTCCCCCCCATAGCAGTTTCTCTCAACTGCCAATGCCACCTCCCCACCCCAGCAGTTTCCCACTATTGCCAATCCCTTTCTTAAAGTATTTTGATAATTGTTCAAGGTCCGTTTATGAGTGAGAATATATGGTACTCTGTTCTTTGTTTCTGTGATAGATCACTGAGCACGATCAACTCTATGTTCATTCAAGTTGCTGGGAAGTCCATATGTTTGTCCTTCTTTATGGTTGCATAATATTCCATTGTGTATATGTGTCCCTTTTTAAAAAATCCAGTTCAGCTTCGATGGGCATCATGGTTGGTTCCATGTTTTTACTATTGTGAATACAGCTGCAACAAACATACATGTGCAAGTGTCTTTTTTGTAGAATGACTTGTTACTCCAGGTATATTCCCAATAAGGGGACTACTGGGTCATATGGAAGGTCAATTTCTAGTTCTTTCAGAAATCGCCACACTGTCTTCCAAAGAGGTTGCACTAGTTTGCATTCTCACCAGCAGTGTAGAAGCATTCCTTTTTCTCCTCATCCTGGCCAGCATCTGTTGTTGTTTGTTTTATTAATGATGGCCATTCTTACTGGGGTTAGATGGTATCTCAATGTGGTTTTGATTTGCATTTCTCTGATGATGAGTGAGGCTGAGCACTTTTTCTTGTGTCTGTTGTCTGTCCATACATCTTCTTTTGAGAAGTGTCTATTCATGTCTTTTGTCCACTTTATAATGGGACTGTGTTTTGTCTTGTTTTTTTTACTTTTGTCATGTTTGAGTTCCTTGTAGATCCTAGATGTTACACCTTTGTCAGATATACAGCTGGCAAATATTTTTCCCCATTCTGTGGGCTGTCTCTCTGCTCTCTTGACGGCTTCTTTTGCCTTGCAGAAGCTCGTCAGTTTGATGAGGTCCCACTTGTCTATCTTATTTCTTATGGTATGGGAACTTAGGGTTCTGATCAGGAATTGGAATTGGTTGCCAGTTCCAATTCCATAAGGGTGTTTCCTGTGTTTTCTAAGATTCTTATAGTTTGAGGTTTTTATGTTTAGGTCTTTGATCCATTTAGAGTTAATTATTGTGAAGGGTGACAGGTGGGGGAGAAGCATACATTTTTAAATTAGTCGTAGAAAAAACACACTTCATATGCAAATAAACAATGATATGAATGCTCGCTAACTAGCAATAAAAATAATGGCAACCCAGACTCTATAAAACAATATCATTAAAGAGATGAAAAAAAGGCATGGTGGCTCAAGCCTGTAATCGCAGTACTTTGGGAGGCCAAGGTGAAAGGATTGCCTGAGCCCAAGGGTTTGACATCAGCCTGGACAACTTGGCAAGATCTCATCTCTACAATAAATAAAAAAATTAGTGGGGTGTGGTGGCACGTGCCTGTAGTTCCAGCTACTTGGAATACTGAGGCAGAAAGATCCCCAGAGCCCAGCAGGTTGAGGCTGCAGTAGCTGTGAGCGTGCTACTGCCCTCCAGCCTGTGTGACAGATGAGACTCGACTAAAAAGAGAGAGAGAGAGAGAGAGAGAGAGAGAGAGAGAGAGATGAAAAAAAAATCTGTAAAGCCAGAAATCTGTCCATCAATAACTATAGTGAAATTAAGAGATATTCAGCTAAATAGCAGCTGAGAAAATTTGTTGCCAGCAAATCTGCACTATAGAAAATGCTAAAGGAAATTCAACAGGCTGAAGTCAAAAATTATTTTAAAAATCTATAATAAAAAAAGCACTAAGAGCATCAGAAATAGTCACTATGTGGGTAAATACAAAGGATTCTCTTTATTTAAAAGTTTTTTAAAATTTCAACAAATAATATTTATTTTAAGATCTATGGTGTATATAGAAGTAAAATCTATAACGATGATAGAACACCGGATAGGGAGTACATGGAATTACCCTGTTTTGAGGTTCTTACATTTTACATAAACTAGTACAATATTATGTAGACAAAGAGAAGTTAGGGACCATATTATAATTCCTAAACAGCATTAAAAATATATAAAACACACAATACTTCATGTCCTTACTCATAAGTGGAGTCTGAACATTTATCATAATACAACAAAGGGATTGCAGTAGCAGGATAGTGCCAGGGGAGGAAGGGAGGAAAGAAAGGTGAGAGGGAGGGGTACATAACATCACTAAGAGTACCTGATCCTAAACCAGAAGTGAGGACCAGTGGGAGGCCCAAACTTCACCTGTACATAGACTACTTAAGTACATAATTCTGACTTGCACTTCACATCTTTTTAAAAAACATTGTTCTTTTTTTTTTTTCTGAGCTGGAGTCTCACTCTGTCACCCAGACTGGAGTACAGTGGCCGCTCCCGGCCACGGCAGCCTCGACCTGCAGTGCTCCGGCGATCCTTCTGCCTCAGCCTTCCAAGTAGCTGGAACTACAGGCGTGCGCTACCACGCCCGGCTGATTTTTTGATTTATTGTAGAGATAAGGTCTCGCCAACTTGCCCAAGTGGGTCTCGAACCGGCAGGCTCAGGCAATCCACTCACCTCAGCCTCCCAAAGCGCAGGATTACAGGTTGAGCCAACGAGCCCAGCTACATTGGTCTTTTTAAAAGATCAATAAATTAATAAACTCTTTGCATGACATAAAAAAGGGACAGTATTAATTAATATGATGAACTGTCAATACAGATCCTATATACATTGAAACCAACAATTCAGGTGAAATGAAATACATTCAGAGCAACAATTAATCATATTCAACACAGAAAAAAAGGAAAATCAATAATTTTTATATATTAAAGAAATTTAATTTATAACAATAAAGAAAACAACTTTTTTGAAAAGAAAACTTCAGGATTTCATACTTTAATGTTGAATTCTTTCAACCATTTCAGGGAGAAATAATACTAATGTTATAAAGAGTCTTCTAGATGACTGACGTTACAGGAACATTTCCCAACTCATTTTATGAGGTCATCATAATTATATAATCATATATATAATTATAAATATATATGATTATATATTATATATAATCATAATAATATTTACATACATAGGTGCAAAAAATATTACCAAAATATTCTTAAATTGAATCCTAAAATATTTAAGACAGGATAATTTAAACAGGCTTGTCATAGGAATGCAAAATTGGTTTGTAATTCAAGCATCAATCAATATAATTCATCATGTTAACAGAAAATGGGAAAGACCTTATAATCACCTCAGTAGACACAGAAAAAACATTCGATGAAAATCAACATTTATTTGTGAAAGGACAGCAAATTAAGATTGAGGGTCATTTGTCAAACTGATAAAGACCATTTATGAAAAATATACAATGAACACTACACAAAGTGATGAATTATTTACACATTTTTCCTAAAATAAAAGCAAGGTAAGAAAGAGACCATTGCTTTCATTAAGCTCTGGCGTGGCCATGCTGTTCTTTAAGCTATGGCCAGGTCATGCTTCTCCTTAAGCTCTGGCCCCCTCCCAATGTGGGGGAGGGGATCCCCTTTTTTTCTCTCTCCAATTTACATTCTAAATAAACTATATTTCCCAATCTAAAAAAATAAGATTATCAGCACTGTTATACTCAACACTGCTATTCAACATTGCACCATATATCCCAGCCATTGAAGTAAGGCAAGAGAATGAAGTAAAAAGTATACAGATTAAAAGGAGAAAATCATTTCTGTTTTATCTTTTTAAATGTACAGATAAGATTTTTACATTGGAAATTCGAAGGAATCTGCAAAAATCTGCTATAACTAATAAGTCATCTGAGCAAAGTTGTAGGATAAAGGGTCAGAAAATTGTTATATTTATATATTATAGAAAAATACTATTGGAAAATGAAGATAAAATACCATTTACTGCGTATCAAAAAAGAAAATAACTCAGAATAATTTAAATAAGACCTATAATATCTCTAAACTGAAAACTAAAAATATTGGTGAGAAATATGAAGACCCAAATATTCATTGATGGATAGACACAATATTGTAGAGATGTAACTTTTCTCCAAGTCATTCTGTAAATTCATACAATTTCAATTATTCGAAGGAACTCTAAATCTGATTTTAAATTGTATATGGTATACCAAAGACTCAAATAGCCAACATAACCTTTAAAAGGGATATGTAAGTGGAGTATATATACTACCAATTATCAAGACAATATAAAACTGAAGTAATCAGGCCAGTTTGTTAAGGACAGATAGATTAGTAAGCCAAAGTAGAGAGTCCAGAAACAGACTGAAGTGATTTTCAGCAAATGTTTCAAAGTAATTCAGTGAAGAAATTACAGTATTTTCACTAAATAGTAATAAAATACTTCTTGAAAAAGTAAATGTATGAATAAATAAATAAACTTGATCTCTTTCTTATATCATACACCAGATGTTGGCAAACTTTTTCTGCAAGGGGTATTCTATCAAAGTAAATATTTTTAACTTTTTGGGCCATATCATTTTTGTTACAATTGAAATCTGTCATTGTAGGGCAAAAGCAGTCATAAATAATTTGTAACTACATAAGAAAAACTGTGTTTCAATAAAATCTTATTTTTTTAAAAAGGATGATGGGTCAGACTTGGTTTGCAGGCTATTGCTTGTCAATATTTGTCATTAAAAATAATTCTTAATGGATCTCACATCCACTTTTTAAAGTTAAAATGGTAAATTTCTACAACAAAATACAGGATATTCTTGCAACTTTTAGGTAAGCAAACATTTACAGAGAAGACACAAAAGTCTCTAGCCACAAAAGGAAAAATAAGATAAATTGCACTTTAAAATTAAAAAAAAAAAAATCTGCTTACCAAAAGACACTTCAAAAAAATTATGAAAGATGTTTCACAAACTAGGGGAAAATTTTATTAAATTAAAATGACTGGCTACACAAAATAGAATCACGATTTGCAGATATTTGTCAGTACTCACAGCTATGCACTTAAGATCAGTGCATTTTGCTATATGTAAAATTTTTAAAGCACACTGAATTTCAGCTTCTAAATGAAAAATAAATGACAACATTGATTCTACAGCTCCCTTTACCTACTCACTTTCCCCTGATTCTTATTTGATAACTATGTTGGTGAGACCTCCAACGTCACACGGCAGAAGAGGATGGAGAAAGAGAAGACAGAGTTTACCCTTCCTCTGCCTTTTTGTTCTACTCAGGCTCTCAGCAGATTATATGATGTCTGCTCATAACAGTGAGGGTGAATTTTCTTTACTTAGTCTACTGATTCTTCTAGAAACACCCTCACAGACATACCCAGAAACAATGTTTTACCAGCTGTCTGGGTATTGCTTCATCCAGTCAAGTTGACATAAAATTAACCATCACAACAATAAAATGCATTTTTTTTGTATTACTCATATTGCCCATTACCACATCTAGGAATTTTCTCATAAACACTGCTTTCTTATGATTATGAGGTTATTATAGGAATGGAGTGTTTTCTCTACTAAAGTACCCATTCAATGTAGTATATCTCTAGTAATGCAACACAGAAAAGTATGAACTATATTCTAATGACTTATTTTCTAATGAAATTCTTTATATCTTAGTCAAAAGACTATTGTAAAACCTTGAGTATTCTAGATGAGTAGATAACAGGAAGCAGAAAAATGTGAATGGGAAAGTGATACAATAGCAGAAGAGATGGGTAAGGAAAAGCAATGCTCCAGGCTATTGGTTATTTAAGTAATTTAACTACATATGCAAATTATTTAGCAAAGATTTATTAGAAATACTTAATAAAAGTATAATAAAACTTCCATAGCTCACAAAAGATGAATTATATAATTGCAAATGACTCAAAAAGAAAACTGGGAGCTTATACATATTCCCTTTCTGTAAACACATCCATTCTTTTATTCAACAAATAAGTTCTTAGCCATCTATGATATGTCTGGTTTTGTTCTAGGTCTAGAGTTTTATTGGTAAATAATACAACACCCTACACATATTGAGCTCACATGAGGGATTAGAAATATTGGTGAAACATAATACATTTGCATGATGGAGTCCTAATGCTCACAGAAATAATTGAAATGAAAAGCAGTACCTCTGGTGCAAATACCAATTCAGGGAATCTAAACTGAAAAGAAAATATGTAATGTCAAGGAAAAGATCATATATACTTTTGGAACTCATGGAGTTTGGAAATCCCTCCTAAATTTATTTTGATCTTTGAAAACTTAATTAAGATTATAAGCATAGTACATAATGCAAACAAATTCTATAGAGCAAGTAAAAGCATGTACTAGTTATTGGTAGTATTGGCAAAAGTAAATCTTAGAAATAATCGATTTCCTTAGCAAATACTGTGAATTCTATTTAAGTGACTATCTTATAGTCTGGAATATTCTGGAGAACTGTTGCAATGGAAAACAGATGATGAATAAGTTACTAGTTTTCCAGTTGAAAGTTATTACTACTTTTTCAATGTTTAAATCTTAGTAAAATCTATATTTTACTAATGTTTTTTAAATACTGTATTCTAGGCATTATAGTAACTGACTTATGTACATGATCTGTTTCTATTGTTTTGACATACCTATGAAATAACTTTTATTGTCCTCACTTCATAGATGAGGAAGCTGAAAGGGCAGGAAAATTGCTTACCCTAGAAATTGGGAGAGCTGTGATTCAGACCCAGAGTATTGTAACACCCAAATACTTTCCCATATGCTATACTCACATGCTCCCCCAGAGACTGGTGTCCATGGCATTCATTCATTTGTTCATTCAACAAACATTTAATTGAGCAACTACTCTATGTTTAGACAAGTGCTTTGCATTCTATCCAATAGCTTATTTAACTCTCAAGACAACAAGGATAAATAGTTTTCTGGGTTTTTTTGTTGTTGTTTTTGGTTTTGGGGTTTTTTGCGTTGGAGTCTCACTCTGTTGCCCAGACCGGAGTGCAGTGGTAAGCTTCCGGCCATCACAGCCTCAACCTGCTGGGCTCCAGTGATCCCTCCATTTCAGTCTTCCAAGTAGATGGAACTACAGGAGCACGCTACCACACCCAGCTAATTTTTTATTTATTGTAGAGACGAGGTCTCGCCAAGTTGCCCAGGCGGTCTCGAACCCGCAGGCTCAGGCAATCCACTCACCTTGGTTGCCCAAAGTGCTGGGATTACAGGCTGAGCCACGAAGCCCGGACAATACTTTTCATTATTCCTATTTTACAGATTCGAAAATTGGCTAAGAGAGGTTTTGACTTACTAAAGGTCAATGGCATGGCCTCCTTTCAACCCCAGATCTGTCTTATTTCACAGTTTATCATTATGCCAAAGCTTTTCATTATATAATATTTCCTACTGTATGTGATTAAGGCAAGAAAAGTAACTTCTCTTATTTTTCTGCAGACTTATGTCCTGGGTGACATTGAACAATTTTACCCAAAACTTCCTCTTCATGAACTTGTTTTCCTCATTTTTCTTATGTGGCTTTGGAAGGCAAAAGTCATGCCTTAAACATCTCTGCATTACCATGGTCTGACATATCACCAGGCATGTCACTGGTGCATAAACTATGGGTGAATTTTTCCAGTTTAAAAATGACCAGAAAAGGTAAGTGAATAAATATTTCTGGAATATTTGGGCAAACACTCCTTGTCTATTTGGTATCTGAAGAGGAAAAATACCTAGAATATAAATTAGTAATTCAGGCTATCATTTTAGCAGAATAATAAATGATCAATGGCAAGAAATAGAGGCTAGTGTCCAGGCTAATTTCAAGAGAGCAGTCCCAGGAGTCCAGAGATAAACAGGCATTGCCAAAAGGCAGTTTGCTTTGGGCATTTATAGGAAAAATTTCTGAGGGAGTTACAAAGATCTGTGGCTCTTCTTTGTTCCCAGGAGGTATGAGAACGAGGGAACAGAATCATGGCGGTACAGGCAGTGTGAGCTTGATGTTTGCTTTTCTCTCTGAGACACTCATCGATGTTGTATGCTATAAAAATGCAAGCTGGTGTTTCTGACTGAAGAGAAGGTGAAAAGGTAAAAAGAATTGAGAAATGCCTCGCAGGACTCTGACAAAATAAGAAATCCAGGAAGAAGTCTTTGAGGAGATAGCAAGAATGAAAACAGGTGTCTAGGGTTGTAGCTATAAAAATGCAACATAGAAGAAAGAGGAAAGTTCTTCTACAGTATGTATCATACTCTTCTTATGGATGGCAATTCTAGGCAAACTAAATATCAACAGCCTCAAAACTCCGAAGAAAAGCAAAAATAAGATGATTCACTCATACTGGAAGGTGCAAATGTTAATATAAATGCCTTGTCCGATAAAAGGTTAAAGATGAAGTTTTTCTCCTGTTAGAGTATAAACCCTTTGAAGACAGGGACAATGCCACACACTACTTTCAATCTCCAGGAGCTAAACAAACCTACACACATACAAAGAGGAATAGGGTGAGGTGGCATCTATGTTTGAAGTATATAATAGCTTGGCAGCTCTAAGAGTGCTTTTCAAAAAGGCAAGGGATTCAGAAATAGCTTCTCTAAGCAGGAAAAACTAATCAAGTTACTAATCAAAAGGAAAACAGTGACCTACAGTCAGCAATACCTAATGTGAATAATCCCAGCCTCAAAGGTATGAAGTCAGTGGAAGGATACAAAGAGAGCCAACAACAGAGGACTCATCTAAAGGCCTGGAGTCCAGAAGAAGAGCATCTATTAGAGGAAACAATGACCAGATTGTAGGGTGCAAGAAAAAGAAAAAGTACATAAAGTAGCAGGAGAGAGAACACTCAAGAGAAACTGACTTCATAAGAGATTAGTTAAATAGTCAGTGAATTGCAAAGCGAGTCTGCCAGTTTTTTTGCAACACAAATAACAGAGCAAATGAAAGCAGCATATCAACATCTAGAAAATCGGTACTGTATTGAGACACTAATCTAGTCAACCCTCCTCTAATGAGCTATTGCTGACCACCAGTGTGAATCCTCAAATTTAACTGATTACGAGAACATAGCTGACAGAGAGTATGGATTCAATAAGCTTTTGAAAATAAGGAAAGCTACAATTAGTAATAATTAGTTTAACTATATAAATATATTTCTGTTCACCTACAGTACAAGTTATATTTGGATCATCTTGTTTTGCCTAAATGCATAATCTTGGAACCACAATCAGGTGTCTCAGAGTGAGCTGAATTGGGGGAACCCAGTGACCATCTTGTTGTTGGACAGGGATGGATGAGGGCCATGCCATGTGGGATTTGCTGAATCTCTAGTCTTCTGGCAGAGAGGAACAAGGGGTTACAGCCTTGATGCTTTAAAATGAGTGACACTACAATGAATTTTATTAACCAGGAATTAATACCTGGGGAAGAATGGTAATTGCTGGGTCTCTGTTAAGGGGTATAGAGGTAGCTCATTGGGATTGAAAGTATGAGGTGGGATGGAGACAATTTTTAGAGTCATCAAATTTTTTAGATGTTATCCACTTTTCAGGAAAATTAGAATCAAGGAAACGTATTTCTTATGGGATGGTTAGTAAAAAAATATATATTTTTTTGAGTTAGAGTATCACTCCATCACCCAGGCTGGACTCCGTTGATCCTTCTGCCTCAGCCTTCCAAGTTGCCGGAACTACAGGCATGTGCCTCCACGCCTGGCTAATTTTTTATTTATTGTAGAGATGAGGTCTCACCAAGTTGCCTGGGCTGGTCTCGAACCTGCAGGCTCAGGCAATCCACTTGTCTTGGCCTCCCAAAGTGCTTAGATTACAGGCTGAGCCACCGAACCTGGCCAGCAAATCTTTTAACCGGATATTTATTTGAAAGGATGAAACTTCTTGGGAAAATGCACAGAAGCAAAATTAACAAACAATTTCACAAAATTCTTCAAATCTTCTGAAGTTCATCCGTAAACTCATATAGATTCCATAGAAGCTAGGTTAAGAAGCTTGGCTCTAGTAACTTTTATATCTTCATTTAAAGCTATGGGGCTTGGGAAAGTGAAGAGTTTATATTTGGGCCTTTTTTTTTAGTTGGAGTATCACTCTTTGGCCCAGGTTGGAGTACAGTGGCATGCTCATGGCCACCCCAGTGTCGACCTGCTGGTCTCAGGCGATCCTTCCGACTCTGCCTTCCATGTAGCCGGTTCTACAGGTGTGTGCTACCACGACTGGCTAATTATTTTTGATTTGTTGTAGAGATGAATTCTCGCCAAGTTGCCCAGGCTATTCTTGAACCTATGCGTTCAGGCAATCCCCTCACCTTGGCCTCCCAATGTGTTGGGATTACTGGCTTGATCCATAGCGCCTGACTGGGCCATGTTTTTAATTAAAGTTATGACTTCATATGCTATGAGAATTAAATGACATCAAAACTACAGAGCTTTATTTTTGAGTCCAGAGAAATTTATTATAACATTGAGACAAACTTTTCGTGAAACTTTACCTGATAGTTTTGAAATGAGGTAGCACTACAATGAATCTTATTAACTAGGAACAAATAGTTGAAAGAGTGGTAATTGCTGACTCCCTGTTTATTTTGGCTTAAAATTAAATAATTAAAATATATTGTTTTTCCAAAAGTTTAAGAACCCCGCGTTTTATCAAAAGATAGAACTGAGTCATTTAAAAATAAATTGAACAGAATAAACTGAAGATCGTAGAAATATTTCCTCTAGGAGTGGGAGTCTGGAAAGAGTAACAGAACTAAGAAATGGTGGAAACACTGACATATAGAATAATGGAAAGGCAATAGAACAATGGGAAGGCAATAAGAAGAAAATTATCTCAAGTAAAAATGCAATGATGAGAGAGAGAGGGATACTCCTGCTTGCTTTATGTTCTCCAGTTAATTTTCTGTAACATATTAACAAAAAGGGGAATACTATTAATGGTATTAAAATCACCAGCGGAGGCCTAAATCAAAGCATGAAAAGCTAAAATGTCCTCTCACCACTGACAAATTTTAGATTCTCTTGAAATATTAGCTTCTCTCCCCAGTGGTAGATGGTGGAGGCTTTGTTGAAGATGAGTTGGTTGAGAAATTGAGGTTTTGAGTATGGAATCTCAATTCTATTCCATTGGTCTATATGTCTGTTCCTGTACCAATACCAAGCTGT
>NW_007258434.1:236633-285284 GCF_000164805.1 Carlito syrichta | reverse complement strand
TTATATCCTGAGACTTTGCCAAAGTCCTTTATCAGTGCAAGGAGGCTTTTGACAGATTCTCTTGGGTTTTCAAGGACACAAAATGGTGCTGGGAAAACTGGCTGACCACATGCAGAAGACTCAAACAAGACCCCTATCTATCCCCATACACAAAAATTAACTCTAAATGGATCAGAGACCTCAAAGTAAAACCTCAAATCATAAGAACCTTAGAAAATGCAGGATACACCCTTATGGAAATTGGAACTGGCATCCAATTCCTGAACAAAACCCAAAACCCACAGGCCATAAGAGATAAGATAGACAAGTGGGACCTCATTAAACTGACAAGCTTCTGCAAAGCCAAAGAAACCATCAAGAGAGCAGGGAGACAGCCCACAGATTGGGGAAAAGTATTTGCCAACTCCATGTCTGACAAAGGCCTAACATCTTGGATCTACAAGGAACTCAAATGTGCTGAAAAGGAAAAAACAAACAACCCCATTACAAAGTGGGCAAAAGATATGAATACACACTTCACAAAAGAAGACATACGAGCAGCCAACAGACACATGAAGAAATGTTCAACCTCGCTTTATCATCAAAGAGATGCAAATTAAAACCACAGTCAGAATGGCCACTATCAATAACAAAAAATAACAGATGCTTGAGAGGATGTGGTGAAAAGGGAACACTGCTACACTGTTGGTAGGAGTGCAAACTAGTACAACCTCTGTGGAAAGCAGTGTGACGATTCCTAAAAGTTCTAAATATTGACCTCCCATATGACCCCACAATCCCCCTACTGGGAATATACCCTGAAGAACTCAAATCACTCTATGAAAAGGATACCTGCACATGTATGTTTATCACAGCATTGTTCACAATAGCAAGAACCTAGAATCAACCATGCTGTCCATCAAAAGAGGACTGGATTAAAAAAAATGTGGTACATATACGTAATGGAATACTATGCAACTATAAAAAAGAACCAATTCATGAATTTTGCAGCAACCTGGATGGAATTAGAGTCTATAATACTGAGTGATCTTTAACAGCAACAAAGATCTGAGTATCACATGTTCTCACTCATAAGTGGACCTTGAACATCTATCATAATACTATAAGAAAAGGATTGACAGTGGTGGGAATCTATGGGGGGGGCAGGAAGAGCAAGGGTGGTGGGATTAATAGTAGCCAATATCTGTCTGGGGACGAGGGGACACCCCTTATCAACAAGGGTGCCTGAACAATGCATATTTGTGTATCTAACCCTTTACTGTACCCCACAATTTTAAAATAAAAAATATGTTAAAGAAAGAAAAGAAATATGAACTTCAATACCTCTGACACTGAGAGCTATATGAACCTCTGGGGAAAGGAATCACCCAGTTAGCTGCATAACTAAACACCATGCATCATGTTGGAAGTACTCCTAGGAGCCAGATTCATGGCCAAAAGTCACACGAACTTCCAAGGAGTGAATGAAGAGGGCTGATTGTTGGGAGAAATGAGGGGCCCACTAAAATCATTAGGATACTGCTATATTGGATTGTAAACTTCTGACATTCAAAGAGAGCCCAAGTAATTTGTCCCTGTACTCTGGATATAGTTTCTGACAACATCAAAGGAGGAAGTCTTATTTCAAACACGTGCAGAAGACGTAGCCTGAAGAGTAAAATTAAAAAGCAATTTTCTTAAGTCTTTCTAACATTCTGACAAAATGGACAAAAGTCTTTCTAACATTCTGACAAAATGGACAAAATTACCATAAGCAGTTTTAAAACATTTCAGCAGTAAGCAAAAACTATTTGTTTTTCAAAATATTAACTATGATTTTCACTATCATGGTGGATTAAATACTATGGAGTTTGGTCTTTTGATTTTAATAAGGTGATATCTCCCCCAGGATCCAAGGTATCAAAATTAAGAGTCCACTCAAAGTGGTGAAGAGTCAGAGCTGTCCATGCATGGGAGAGGTCATAGATATAATTTCAAACCTACAGAAAAGCTCCTTGCTTAAAAAGTGACCTACTTTTCTTGCTCTCTGGTGTTTAAAATGTCAAAATTATATCACATTTTTAAAAATTTATACTGAATAGACACTTTGCTCCATCTTAAAATATAAACCTCTTAAAGAAGAAATACTTTATACTTTATCAATTACATACAACTCACTGTAGTTTATATGTAACATCATTTTTAAAATTCTCTCCTCAGAGGTCTGACTCTTACATGCTGTGGCAGGAGAAAGAACCAGAGTTGGAGGCACTGCAGGTAGCCAAACAGTGTGCACGGGGACAGCTTGATATTTATGTAGAACAGAAAACACAAGGGAGACACCAGCCCATGAACCTATTAGAAGTTGATGTGTTGCTACTATTCTGAAGTTGTCCTGTCATACCTCTCCCAGGCATGTTATTTTTAGTCATTTTTTGATGGCAGAGTCACCATTTTGAACTTTTTAATGTTTTAGACCAAGAGAACCAGTGAAGTACGTTCTTATTTATAATCTAGAATAGTGTTTTAAAAACTCCATTGAAATTTATGTTGATACTAATTTATGCTGGAAAAGCTTGCTATTTTTAATGGAAAAATGCAGCTAGCATTTGATTACTAAACTGACTGAAGGTGGATTATTAATGACATAGTAGAGAACAAAATTTTTATATGGTTATTGGAAAATATGTTATTTATACCAGCAATTGAGTACGGGTATAAAATGTCCCCCAGATTCATCTTAAACAGTCTTTGAAAACACACTATTTACATCAGCAAGAGGAATTATCTGCATTCATGTTGATCTAAAGGTCACTCTACTGACTAGTACAGAGACTTGGGAACCAGGCAACCACACTCATACACAAATGAGTGAGTAGTACAAAGTTCACCAGGGATCTGCAAAAGCAGGGGAAAAAAAAAAACAGCTATAAGTGCTCTTATTTATATCCAGAATGCCTCAACCTAGGGAACCCTGAACAACTGTGTGTTTGATCCAGGGGTAAAAAGGTATTTGTAGGGAATGGGAGTAGAAACTGTACTAAAATGTGCCTACCATGATCATTGATTCCTTAACACAAAAACCCAAGACAAACCAAGTGAAATTGACAACTTGAATGGTCCTATAACCATTAAAGAAATTAAATTTTAAGTTTAAAAAGCTCCTAAAAAAGGAATTTTCAGGCCCAGATGGCACCATTTGGTAACTCTACCGAACACTTAAAGAAGCATTAACATCAATTTTACGCAATCTCTTCCTGAAATGGAAAAGGACTGAACAATTCCCAACTCATTTTATGAAGTTATATTATGTTGATCCTAAAATTAGACAATCAGACAAAGATAGTAGGGAAAAAAGGAAGAAAGAAGAAAACAATAAGGAAGACTAGAGGTGAATATATCTCATGAATTTAGATGCAAAAATTCTCAGCTAAATATTAGCAAATCAAATCCAGTAATGTATAAAAAGAATTATAAGCAAAGACCAAAGAGGATTTATTCTAGGTATACAAGGCTAATTCAACATTTAAAAATCAATGAATCTAATCCACCATATCAACAGGCTAAGGAAAAAAATGGAATCATATTCATTGATAAAGAAAAAGCATTTGACAAAATTCAGCATTCATTCATGATAATAACTCTCAGAAAATTAGGAATGGAGAAAAACTTTTTTAAGTGAAAAAGAAAAAACCCTATACAAAGACCCTGCAGTTGATATAATACTTAATAGTGAAAGACTACTTTCTCCCTAAGATAAGGAAGATAAGAATGTCTTCTCTTCCCATCCTTATTCAACACAGTACTGGGAGTTCTATACAGCACAATAAAGAAAAAGAAAGAGAGAATAAAAGAGAAAAAGGCATCCACATTGAAAAGGAAGAAACAAAACTGCTCCCATTTGCAGATGACATGATTGTCTACGTAGAAAATGTCAAGGAATCTACAAAACACTTCTTAGAATAAATAAGTGAGTTCATCAAGGGTGAAGAAGAAAAAAATCAACATTAAAAAATAAATAACATTTCTATAAACTAACAATGAACATTTGGAAACTAAATTAAAGTAAAATATTTTATAACTCCAACAAAAAATAAAATATTTACATAGACATTTAACAAAACATATACAAAATATGAATTCCAAAAATTATAAAATACTGATGAGCAGACTTGGAAGAGATATTTTTGTCTTCCTTTGGAAAAATATGTAGATTTACTTACTGTACAGCATAATAAAGATAATGTCTCCCTTCAGGACAAAGGTCGAGCAGATTTACTTATTGTCCATTATTAATTATTAAAGACTTAGGTTTCCAAGGAGCAAATTTCTCTTCTTCAGTGCAACCTATTGCATGTACAAGTATCATCTGACCTTGTTCATGTTCCTTAGAAATTTGGGGCTCAGGGAATTGATAAAAAAAAAAAAAGTACTGATGTTACTTTAGCTAGTACTGTTGCTCTGAGTGATCAGCTGCCCTTTGTCTCTGACCAAGGAGTTGAACATCTTCCATTAATGTCCATAAATCTCTGAGAGGTCAATGTGTTAACTTGCAATTATTAAGTTGCAAGTTCACTTGTTTACTAGTGTATAATCTCAGAATCTTCACAGTTCTTTATTTTACATTAATCGAAATTCCTAAATTTTACCTATATAAGCAGAACCTGGGTTGTCAACTCCCCATCCCATTCCCCAAGTGTTTTTGAGAATGTCCAGTGTGTGTCTTATGTGTGTTAACTAATAGTTCTATTATTTTCTCCCTCTTTCCATCTCCCCTGATTGAAATCAACTGTTCTTAAAAGTTATCCTGGTTGATAATACCTCATTATTACTTTGTCCACCTTTAAGTTGCTGATATCGCTGACAAATATGCCTTCCGTGCTACAAAACTCACAAAACAAAGCAAAAAAGAGGTATTGTGGATGTGGAGAAAAAGGAACGCTTCTATACAGCTGGTGGGAAGGCAAATTAGTGCAAACTCTCTGGAAGACAGTGTGGCAATTTCTGAAAGAACTAGAAATTGACCTTCCATATGACCCAGCGATTCCCTTATTGGGACTATACCTGGAGGAACTCAAATCATTCTACAAAAAAGATACCTGCATATGCATGTTTGTTGCAGCTCTATTCCCAATAGCAAAAACATGGAACCAACCGTGCTGCCCATCGAAGCTGGAATGGATAAAGAAATGTGGTACATATACACAATGGAATAGTATGCAGCCATAAAGAAGGACAAACATATGGACTTCACAGCAATTTGGATGGATTTGGAGTAGATCTTATTCAGTGATTTATCATAGAAACAAAGAACAGAGTACCATATGTTCTCACTCATAAGCAGACCTTGAACAATTATGAAAATACTGTAAGAAAGGGATTGGCGGTAGTGGGAAACTGCCAGGGGAGGGGGGTGGGATTGGCAGCTGAGGGATACTGCTAGGGGAGGAAGGGGCACACCTCATCAACAAGGGTACCTGCATAATCAACGTTTGTATACCTAATCCTGAATTGTACCCCACAACTTTAAAATAAAAAAATTTAAAAATTTTTTAAAAATTTAAAAAATAAAAGAAAAAGAGTATACTTTACTACACTGAAATCATGGCCATCTTTCTGATTTTGTAACATTCTTCACCTGGGCAGCAGAGAAAATCTGCTGTAATGTAGCTTCTAGATTGTTCCTTGAGCCACCACCTAGAGTTTTTTTCTGTGTGGAACTTAAGAATCAATACTGGACCTAAAGAAACTAGCAGAGACCTACAACCTAGTGTAGTTTCTGTGGTGACTATAATATTCCATTTATCCTCTACACCTTTGTGAAAACCCATTTCTTTATTATTCTCTCACTAACAACAAGATTTAGTATTTCTGCACCCATTACATTTGGTATGCTTATTTTTATGAGAATTGTGACAGAGACTTAAAATTCATCTGTTTTAAAGATGTGTCATTACTAAGACCTCTTGAGGCATCATAACACAAATAAATTTGTTGCCCTAGGAAGAGTTTTACTGCTGTCATATATACACTGAAATTGGTGTGGAGATACCAGTAGTATAGTAATTCAGTAAATAAAACCTTCTTATGTTTTAAAAAGTGACTTAGTTTCTAAAGGAGTAGATACCCAATTTTCCTCAAGAGTCAGTTTTATTGGTAGCAAAATGACACAAAAGTAGCTGATAAGAGCAAGTAAGTAAATATTATCTTGCAATAATAATCAACAATAAAATACTATTTTCGGGCAGATGGAATTTTTTATAGCAAAGATATCATCTCATACCATATAATTCACGCATTTAAAGTATATAACTCAATGGTTTCTAGTACAGTCATGCATTACTTAATAACAAGGATACATTCTGAGAAACACATCATTAAGCGATTTCATCGTTGTGCGAACATCATAGAGTGTACTTACACAAGTCTAGATAGTTTTCACCAGCATTTCATCTTTTATACATGATTAATGTTACATTTTATGGATATATCACATTTTTATTCATTTATTAATTTATGGATAATCAACTTGTTTCTGCTTTTGGCTATTAAGAATAATGTTGTTATGAACACTCACGTCCAAGAACTCGTGTAGCTGTATGTTTTCAATTCCCTTGGGTATATATACTTAGAAGTTGAATTGCTGGGTCATATAATAACTTCAGATTTAACATTTTGAGAAACTGCATTACTCTTTTCCAACTGACTGCAACACTTATCTCAACAGTGTACAAGGATTCCAATGTTTCCACATTCTCCTCAACACTTATCATTGTCCTATATTATTATTAATTTAGCCATCCTAGTGAATGGAAAGTGATATCTCATTGTAATTTTGAATTACCTTTCCCTACTGTCTAAGGATGTTGAACATCATTAGTGATGTTTCTTTAGCACCTGTATATTCTCTATTGAGAAATGTTCATTCAAATCCTTTACTCATTTTTAAGTTGGGTTATCATTTTATTATTGAGTTTGAAGTGTTCTTTATATATTCTGGATACAGGGTCCTTATCATATATATGATTTTCAGCTAGACAAAATTTAAGCATCAACAAGCATAGTCTTCATGTTTTATAAACATGTAAACTGAGGAGATCAGTTTTTTCTTCACATTAAAAGATCTATTCAGTGGTAGACAATTGACTTGAAGCAAAAACAGATTTATATCCAGATCTCTCTACTATTGGATGTGGGATGATGCTGCAACAACAAGAAATATTTTTAAAATGTATCTTTCGACTTGTGTATTTTTTTTTTTTTTTACTTTAGTGAGCACTAAACCAAATTCTCTCATGAAGTAGCAGAAGTGTCTAACTCCACTAGCCCTACACTGGAAATCACAAACTCCTCTGTGAACTTCATTTAACCTTTTTGACAATGTGATCACTTTCATCTAAGTAGTATCTAACAGAGCATTTCCAAGGTTTTTTTAAATTGATATGTTCAGCAAGAGATCCATACGGATGTATAAAAACCCCTCAAAGGGAAATATGTACAAAATAATATATTAATGAAGATTGTATTCTATGTATAAGACCACATGAGTAGTGTTAAAAATCACAAAAAATGGTGTTGGTTTCATTTCTGGGCGTTAAGAAATACTGTGCCATTAAAGCATATGTGACAGTCTAGTTTGAAAAATATAACAAATTAAAGTGGGACTTTTCAGGAGGGATTTCTTTCTGAAAAGGTCAGCTATAAAAACAGGAAATGGGGGGGGGATTTCTTACTCCCAAGATCACCAAAATAACATAAATTACTTTACTTGATGCCCATGTGTGAAGTTTTATAATGTTCATTACTAAATGTAACAAATGTACTTAGAAAGCAATAAACTTAGAAAAGAATGAGTAATAATGATATAGGTAATAATACAGGAAATTGAATTTTTTTGCCTTGCTCCAAATACATATTTTATTTTGTTTTTAGGTTAGTCACTTTAGGATAGAAGTTAAAATGACTTTTTAAAATTGTGCTTCATTGAATATGTATAATAGAGGTGTTTAAATATAATTTTTCCAGAAAATGAATAATCTATTATTCCTATAAAATTTTGCAGGAATGTCTTTGAAAAGTGTTTCTTCTTGTATATACCTAATTGCCCTCCTTATATATCTACTTTCAAGAATAGAATATAATGACTTTTTAAAAAAACTTAAAAGATCCTTTATTTTTGTAGACAACTATTGTAAATTACTTAAGCATCAATTGAGGAGATTTATGCTTGTAACACAGTCTTATTTTAATGTAAGGAGCACATATTTGAAGCTAAAACAATTTGATAATGGATTCGAAGGAAGGGTCTTGGTCCTTTGAGCACATACCAGATTCTGTCCTCACTGGCAGATGTATTTTATAACATGAACAAGAACCCTGAGGATGTGTTTCTATGTCTTTAGGTTATCACATTTGCGCTTGAAGGGAGCTCTGGACGAATCCTAGCAGCCTCAGCCATGCTTAACTTTTAGGCTTCCCTTTATGGAGTCCTAAGTTATAAGAGTAGTTTTCCTTCAAATGATTCAGTGTTATATAGGTCTATCCCTATATCCTACATACTCTTTCCTGGTATCTTTCTTAGCTCTAGCTTGTTTATAAGGATGAAAATACTATTGCTGCCTAAAAGATGTGTGATCTGAGAGACTAAGATAGACACTCCTTTATCAACTAAGATGGGCCCGAAGGCTAGGGCAACAAAGTCACCTACTAATGGAGGGTTCAGGACCCTACTGGCATGGCACATTTCCAAATTCCTAAGTCCAAACTTCCTAACTATAGGAGCTATCAGCTTTGATTTACAACCAACTACAACTCTGATTGGACAGAAGACCAGCCTTAAAAATAGTTTTTTAGATAAACTATTGCAGACCTTAGGTTAGTTTCAACCAGCTTATAGAGGCTGCACAAAAAAAACATCCTGTGTCCTGTAGTTTGCTTTTTGAAACAAAGAGTCAAATTCCACCTCATCTTAATGCTAAAACTCTGCCCCAAAGTGAACATGAACATATGCTGCATATATCTTCACCTATTACACATGTGCTTGACACCTTTCATAAAATGTACATTGTTCCTCTCAAACCTGTTGAATGTGTATGCTATAGGCTCTGAGAAGCTTAAAAACAACCTGTCCTTCCCGTCTTCAAAGTGTTGGTCCATGCTGGGCACTCTCTTCCCAGCTGGCAAACCAATATCACCAATAAAACGTTTCTTTCTGCTACTGATCCATCTTTTGGACAATAGATGCCAATAACTATTTCTGCATTTCACCTCATGAAGGCAGCATTTTAGGAGAAGAGGTGTACTTTCAGAACTATTCTAGCCCCAAACTTTGTGCAGAAGAATAGATTGAGATAATTAAAATGAAATTATCTGTAAATAGCAGAGACATCTATTTCATGGTAAAAATGGGGGGTTAATTTCTGCTGAGAGATTTCCTAAGATATGTGAAGGATTTGTAGTTTTCTGTGGCATGCCCAAAGACTAGGAAGTGATAGCACAAGAAAAAAAAAAATGTGTATCTAAGCATGAGAAGGATTCTGCAGTGTGCCAACAGACTAGGACCCTAAGAGAGACAGCCAGTAGGTCATCGCTCCATCATTGATAGAGTTTGGCCAAGAATTTTCAGAAGCTACTGATTTCTGAGTTTTTCTTTTTTGTTAATTTCCTTAAGATAGTTTCAAGTCATTCAAGTTTTCTAAACACAAAAGTCTAAATTCAGTGGAATTTAGGAAAATGAAAGGCAGAGCTTTGCAAGTGGGCAAAGCAAACCAGAGAAAGTAATACAATATAAAGGCAGACAGGTAACAGCAGGCAGAAATAAAGGAACATGCCGGGGTGGCAGTCTGGAAGGAGAGGTGACAAATGACACCCAGTTTGCACTAAGTACTCCATAAGTATAATTAAAAGTTCTTTGAAGAGGACATGTAATATCTTCACTGCTGAAAATTGGGGACTAGAGTTATTTTATTTGAAGACATTAAAAGGAAAAATAACCTAAAAGGTAAGGAAGTCTGAAAAAACTTAGGTTGTGTTTGTAAATTCTGGATTTTCAGTGCTAAGCTAGAAAAGCTCAGGTCTTCTCTATCACTTTAGCAATGCCACACAGCGATGTGTTGACCTTGTTTCCAAATACAGTAATAAAAAAAAGAGAGAGCTAGAATAAAAGTTGCAGTTTCCTTTGTCTGGATTTTTATCGAATGATCTTTATTTTCCTCCTGGCCAGCTCGTGTCACCCAGATTACTCAAGAGTGCCTCACAGGGGCATTAGCAACTTTCGCAAGCAGGTGATTAAATGGTACAGAATTTTTTTGGCTGAAGGAACAGGGTCTTCTTTTTAAGTTTAATAGATTTCATAGTCAGCAATCTCAGAATTATATTAGGAGATTAACTTCTTGCTGACTAAACAAATTACAGTACAGTATACGTCAGACTCCTGCTCTGAAATTAAAGCATCTCTGGCAGCACTAAATATAAAAGGAGAACATTGACCTTTCAACACCGACTAAAACAATGGCTGAGCAGCTCTGCTGCAACATTTGCAATGTGCGAAGCAAGGAGTTGGCAAAGCTGTGCTGAGTTATCATTTGCTGCATTTCATGAATCTCAAAAAAAAAAAGGAAAGGATCTTCCTCTTAGATGTTTCTGGGTCTATCAAAGTAAACAGGTCGATGAATTATTGATAGTCTTTGGATCAATGAAGTGCCACTGGAATGACAGATGATAAGCACAGCAAAACTGTCACAGTACTCATTCCCCAAATATGCTTTGCAAGTTTCTCTCACCTTGCCTTACTTTTATATAAATCTATCTCAAAGGTCTTCTTAGCCTACAACCACCACCTGCATTTTTCCTAGCATCCATTAATTCTACTTTTTCCTGTAAGATGTGTTTGTAGGGTCAACTATCCCACGAAGCCTTCTTCAAATAAACCCACAATCATTTTCTATCTTCTCAGCACTAACTCCTACAACTTCTGCTATTTATTTATTTATTTATTTTGAGTTGGAGTCTCACTCTGTTGCCCAGACTGGAGTGCAATGGCACACTTCCGGCCACCGCAGCCTCAACCTGCTGGGCTCCAGTGATCCTTCCGCCTCAGCTTTCCAAGCAGCTGGAACTACAGGCGCGTGCTATCACGCCCAGCTAATTTTTTGATTTATTGTAGTGATGAGATCTCACCAAGTTGCCCAGGTGGGTCTCGAACCCGCAGACTCAGGCAATCCACTCACCTTAGCCTCCCAAAGCGCGGGATTACAGGCTGAGCTACCAAGTCTGGCTGAACTTCTGTTATTTATACCATGAATTAACTAACCTAAAATCTGTAAATTTCCTGGTATAGTGCCTGTCTGCAACATAAAAGTTCTACTCAAAAAGATCATTGAGTTAAGGTCTAAAGCCTTCTTGAAATTGTGAGTTTCCTCACCATCTCACTTCCCTGATAGCACTTAGCATATTTTAATTCTCAATTTACTACAGCTTCTATTTCCATTATGACAGTGGATTATAGAGAAGTGTTGGACTAAATGTTGCCAAAAGTCAATATTATGTTAAGACTATTTTCTTAATCTGATACCACCTATGAGATGGAACAACTACTAAATACCATAAAAATTAGAATTCACTTGTGGATTGTGCCATACAGTATTGAGCTCTATGTCAAATATCAATGTGTTTCAAGTATGTATTTAAATTTGGGGCATATTTTATTGAAGTTTAACTCTTGGTTCTAACCCTTGACCATTTGGGCATACATTTACAAGCTCTTATAAAAAGTGTATTAAAAGTTCTAGGAGAGCAGATTTATAGCGATGCTAGACTTACTGTCCTGAAAAGGACCTATTTAAGAAGCTATTCTTAGGGAGTGTTCTTTTTTATTCTTAGTTAAGTGCTATGATTTATTAGCATGAATGTGTGTCAGAAATTCTGTTATGTCATGTTTTTACCAATAAGCTGAATGGTGAGTTCCTTAAATTACATGGGTAGCAAAGAAAGCCAAGAAAAGCAGGGATGTCTGTTTAATAGAGGAGAATCTACATCTTCAGCTCCCAATTTGAACGAATAATTTTAAGAAATGTTTTACATCAAAGAATTGTAATAGATTATAAGGCACTACTGTACTTCAATATAGTAGACTAATAATATTTTTGTTGCTACTTTTAAGAAACTAATTTTAGTTATATAGTATATACAAATAGGTTTAGTGAGGCAGAACAAAATAAAATTATTTTAAGTGCATAAATGATTTGCCAAAAAATCTAGGTCATTTACATAAAAATCTCACTCCCAATACTAGATTTATTGGTCTCATTCCTGAATTTTTTAGATGATGAAATCTGTGTAGACCAGAGTTTTATGAAAGATAAAACAGTGTAATTTATTAGCTGCAGAGCAATTATAAAGTCTGATAGTTTCCAGGCATAAATACCAGATGAAGAAGCTTCTTAATATAATCGTGCTTCCTTCAGCCTCATTGATATCCATTGACAAAACCATTCCTCCCCATCAATGACTCCTCAAGTTTATATCCCTGTGTCTTTCAACACTGTTTGTGTCAACCAATTGCTTGTCCTTGGCAATACTGTCCCTCCAAGGGTGCATTTGCCAAAGTTCAGTTAACAGGATTGGATGCCTTGGCATTTGGTGTAACATTTTAAACTTACTCCCTTGATTTTTGGTTTTTAGAAGCACATTTGTTGATGAACAATTGAATAACAACACCGTAAAACTGCTTTTATCAAGAATATATCCCAGAACAGAACTTCCTAAATTCATATTTTCGGTTATTTGCCACAGAGGCACACAGATTCACTTACTGCACTCTATTAACTACTCCCTGCCATGCCTCTGGCACTTTAAAACCTGTTTAGCAAAAGAAAAATTACATTTGTACATTTAAACTCTCAATGTACTGGGGAGTCTCCAAACATAAAATTTATTTTTTAAGTAAACCTTTTAAAACCACCAAAATGTGGCAAAATAATCTTTGAAATGCAACATGGCAGATGGACAGAAGATTTCTGTATCATGATGGATGGGTCCTTGATTTATTCCTCTGTGAATAGTTGCTGATCATAATCACTTTTATAGCTTGACTGCAGCAAAAAGGATTATTTCTTTTGTCCTGAAACCTCGGGATGAGCGCATTTGTTCAGAGGATGAAGAGGACCAAATTAGACTGAACTACTGGGGCATAATAAATTCACAGCAATCACAAGCCAATGTTCTTTAATTCTTGAGACACTATCAACGTTAAATATTCTGATCCTCTCATAGTTAGCTCGCTTATCCTTTTGTCCTTATTGAATTAACTGTCTTTTCTTTTACATTGTCTCCTGAGGGGACCTCATTTTAAATCTTTTCAGTCTAATTCCATTAATTGGCATATTGTCTGGTCTCATGTTCTCCTCCTGGGTCTTGAACTTATGTTCCCCTCAGTTCTTAAACTCCTTAGCTATATTTTGCAGCTTTGAATGACAACTTGCTCCATCTGTAGACAAAGCATGTGCATTCTTATCTTTCACTTCCAGGCTAATGTTTAACAATGAATTCACAATCCTGGCAGTTTATCAGCCCATTAAGTAAACCTAAGTATAGAGTTCCTTGATTTTAAAGCCATCGTACTGAAATCCATGAAAATTGGTTCACTAATTTGGGCATAATTTAAGAGCTAACAATTCTAAATTATGGTAAGTGGATCAAAAGGAAGCATATTTATCCTACCTAGAACTGACACAGATCTGGAATCACACTACCTTGGGCTTATATTTTGTCTTCACCATTTATTAGCTAGATAGCCTTGGGAATTTATATACATCTCTAACTCTCAATGTTTTTCTCTCTAAAATGGGAGTAATAATAAAAGTTCATTTCAAACCATAAGAGTTATGATGAAAACTTAATGGGATAATCCTTAATATAATATCTGGCATATGGCAAAATCAATACCAGCTATCATTGTCATCATGACTATTAAAGTACCATTACACCTATTAATGGTGTAATTAGATCCTTCCCACAAAGCACATCTAAGTCTCACCTTATCCAACCCTTTAGATGCCTATGTGAAGAATGTCATGTTAGGAGGCAGACTCTGTATAACTTGTCACTTATTTTACACCACAATGTAGTCATCCCCTCCCTTTAATTAAACTGCAAGTCCCTTAAATAGAGAGACCACATCAAACCTCTTTATTAACCTAGGCTTAGCACAAAGTCTTCCTCTCACAGAATAAGGTAGCATTAACCATTTATTATCAACAATAAGAGTATGAGAAATCAAGTATTATTTTCAACCTATTTTTGTAGAGTGGTCAAAACTAGAGGAAGAAGGTGTATTATTACAAGGAGATGTAAGGGTTATGGAGCTACTCAGAGGGGGAAAGTTTAGGAAAGGGGAGTTGATTTTTCAGACAGGCTTGATTATCCATAGAAGATTTAAAAAAAAGAATAATTAAGTGATAAACATAGTTAATAATGCCTACTTTCACAAAATTCTAGCTAGTAAGCGGATGATCTCATTACATTCAATTATCAAATACTTTCAAAAAGGATTTGAGATTGAGAGTGATGTTAGCAAGAGGACCAACTAGAAGCTCCTGGCACTCTTCTCCCACAAGAAAAAAACCAACCAATGAATAAACAGCATTTTGACCAAGAGAACAAAAGTAGAATACCTAAGAACAGCAAAGAAGCAGCAGAAATCCTGTGGAACAGAGACCCAGGATGGCCACATACAAATAGGAAAGAAATAATAATCCATCATTCATCCCCCTAGTCACGATCAGCTCAACACCAGGAAGTATTTCTCTATGTGGAGAAAAGACATGCAGGAGGACCCTGGAAGCCCACATATCCATTGCAGACACCTGTATTCTTTGCTACCAGAAAACTCCTGCTGCTTCCTACTTTCTAGGGCTAAGCTAACACAGAGCTGCCCCATCTCTCTAATCCCACTTACTGGTATACCCTTCCCTTAGGACTGAGCTGAAGTAAAGCTCAGTACCACCGCTGAGGGAGCACCCCACTCTCCAGGGACCTTGTGAATCAGACCTCTGGAACACTGGAGATGTTGATGCCCTGGCCCCAGAGAACTCAGACCTTCTGCACCCCAAAGCAGTTGTACTTTCCAATGCCACATCTGAGGCAATATCCCACCCTCCAGAGACCTCATGTCTCCGGCCCACCAGAGTCACCACCACCACATCAAGGAAATCCAGAGGCTCCAGTCACCCTCACAGCACCATTTTCTGGGACCAAACATATGTGGTGCCTTACATCCTAGAGAATTAGAGACTTGACTGAGCTGTGCTACCCTTCCCTTCAAGCCAAACAGCCACAGTTCCCCACTTCCTGGAACTGGACTAGTCCTCCAGAGTTTTAGCTGTTGTGGTACCCCACTTCTCCAGAAAGTGAAGTTATCACTGCGCTTCTCCCTGCACTCCCCTAGAGTTCAAACCACAGAGGAATATTTTTATTCCTGAGTCTTTTCTGTTGCTGCACTTGGTCTCACAGAACCTGGGACACTGGCATATCCCACTATTCCAGGGTCCAGAGTCACCATTGCATGGCATTTCACCACCTGGAATCCAAGTTTCTAATGTGCCCTATTGGCTCTAAATCATGAATTGCAACTGTGTCCTGCTCCTCAGGGCTCAAAACTGTAGAGCACTCATTCCTCCCTGGAGCCATACTAATGCTGTACCCTCCCCTTAGGAACTCATAATCACAGGTACATCCCAGCCTCCTGGACCTGAGCTCCTAGTTGTATCTCAGAGCAACGGATCCTGACTTAATGAAAGAGTGGTATTCCCTATGACTTGGAGAGGTGAACCTGTGCTTCAGGTCCCATGTTATACAGTAACTTGGCAAAACTCTTAGCCCAGGAACCCTGAGTCCAGATCCACAGCTGCTCTGGGCAACTTTGCCTTGGATCTCAGTGCTAGTGTGGCTGCCTATGAACCATATCAGACCCAGAATCAATAGAGATGCCTTCAGCTGAGACTCCTCATTGTGAGAAAGACAAGAACATGAGAATTCCTAAAGTCCTTGCCTAATACCTGCAGCCACCATCATTGCCACAAACTTCTGTAGCCTAGGCCACTGAGGCACCTTCCATCATTGCTAACAATGATCATAGCTGAAAAAGTTGCATGGAGACTGACTATATCACTACAACCCACATAAAATGAGAGCCACTGTACTTTGCCCAACCCATAGTTTGGAAGGGGCAACTACACCACCAGGTGCACAGACATCAATGCAGAGACACAATAAACATGAAAATGCAAGGAAATATGACACCACCAAAGGAATGCCATAATTATCTGGCAAGTGATACCAAAAAAAAAAAAAAAAAAGGAAACTTACAAATTGCCTGAATAGAAATTCAAAATAATGATCTTCAGGAAACTCAGAGAGATACAAGAGAATACAAATAGACAATTAAATAAAATTAAGAAAGCAATTCATGATCTAGATGAAAAATTCAGCAGAGATAGATATCACTAAAAGGAACCAGACAAAAATCTTGGATGTGAAAAAGTCAATGAGTTAAATAAAATTAAAAAGAAAAGAAAAAAATCGGGAGTTTCAGCAACAGACTAGAACAAGTAGCAAAAATAATCTGTGGGCTTGAATATAGGTATTTTGAAATGACTCAGTCTGATAGAGAATAAAATAAAATAAAAAAGAGTGAAAACAACCTACAGATTATTAAGGGACCAAATATTCTCACTATGGAATTTCCAGAAGTAGAATACACAGAGAAGCAAACAAAAAGCTTATTTAATGAAACAATTGTTAAAAAATCTCAAATCTTGAAAAATATATAATGTAGATCCATGAAGTTCAAAGTTTCCCCAATGGATTCTGTCCAGACATCCTCTCCAAGGTCCATTATAATCAAACTAGTAAAAACAAAGGAAAAAATATAATTTTTAAGGCAGCAAAAGTGTCAAGTCATATATAAGGGTATCCCCATTAGACTATCAGTGGGTTTCTGATATCAGCAGAAACCTTGCTAGCCAAGAGAGAATGGGATGATATATTCAAGATAATGAAATTAAAAAAAAAATCACCACTAGTCAAGAACATTAAACAAAAGAAAACACAAAAAAGTAAACAAACAAACAAACAAACAAAAAAGGAACATTATATGCAGGAAAATGTTCCTTCAAAAATAAAACAGCAAGGTTTTCACAGACAAGTAAACACTGAGGGAATTCATCACACTAGACTTGCCTTCCAGTAAGTGTCTAAGGGAATCCTTTCAAGTAGAAATGAAATAATGATAATTACTAATATGAATGCATATGAAAGTATAAATCCCATTGGTAGATCCAGAATACTTCAATACTGCAATGGAGGCATGCAAATCATACATATTTCTAGTATGGCTAAAAGGCAAAATAGTCAAAAACAATGGTAAGTTGTCAAGGAGTACACATTATAAAGTTATGTAAGTTGTTACATCCAAAATGCAAATTGTGTATAGTGAGGTAAAATCTAGCATTTTTGTATGTGACAGGAGCTAAGTTTTTATCAGTTTAAAATAAATTTTCAGAAAATGACTTTAAGAGAAATAATACATAACAAAACTGATTTTGCCACAGGCTTATTTATGTAAATAATAGTTAAGTTCCTATGGCATATTTCTTGTCACAAAAACATCATTAAACATCTAAATAAAGACCCCAAACACTTCTAATATTAACATTGAAATAAACATGAGCTACACATACATTTAAGTAAGACTAATACAAACAAGCCAGATAATTATTTACAAAATTATTCCAGCTCAGGTTCACTGTTGGCCAGAGATATTACATGATATCACTTATATGTGGAATCTAAGGGGAAAAATTCAAATATAAAGAGATAGGAATCAAAAAAGTGGTTACCAGAAGAGGAGAGGGAAGGGAAGAAATGGGGAAATGCAGGTTGGAGGACACAAAGTAGCAGATATGTAGGATGAACAAATCCAGAGACTTAATGTGCAACATGAGAACTATAGGTAATACAATCTTGCTACATACTAGATTTATGCTAAATGAGTAGATTTTAGCTGCACTTCCAACAAAAATGGGTAACTACACAAGATGAATATGTTAATTTGCTTCTTTATAGTGATCTTTCTACTCTTTATATGTATCCTATTATATGTCGCATAATTTAAATTTACAGAGAATGATGCTGGTAACTTAAGGGGTGTTGCGTTAAATCTGTGGATGGCCTTGGGTAGGATAAACATCTTAACAATGTTGATTCTTCCAATCCTGAGCATGGAATATTTTTCCATTTGTTTGTGTCTTCTTGGATTTCTTTTTTTTTTTTTTTTTTGAGTTGGAGTCTCACTCTGTCGCCCAGACTGGAGTACAGTGGCCACTCACGGCCACCACAGCCTCAACCTGCTGGGCTCCGGCGATCCTTCTGCTTCAGCCTTCCGAGTAGCCGGAATTACAGGCATGCGCTACCATGCCTGGCTGATTTTTTGATTTATTGTAGAGATGAGGTCTCACTGCCCAGGCGGGTCTCGAACCCGTGGGCTCAGGCAATCCACTAACCTCAGCCTCCCAAAGGCATGGGATTACAGGCTGAGCCACCAAGCCCGGCTGTCTTCCTGGATTTCTTTGAGCAGTGTTTTGTAGTTTTCATTGTAAAGGTCTTTCACCTCTGTGGTTAGGATGATGCTGAGGTAATTCATTTTGTTGTTGTTGTTACTATTGTGGATGCTATTGGGATTGTGCTTTTCACTTGGGTTTCTGTTTGTTTATTGTAGGTGTATAGAATGTGACTGTCTTTTGCACATTTATTTTATACCCTGAGATTCAGATTCTCTAGTGTTTTCGAAGTATAAAATCATGTCATCTGCAAAGAGGGATAACTTAACTACCTCTTTTCCTATTTGGATACTCCTGATTTCCTTCTCTTGTCTGATTGCTCTAGCGGGGACTTCCAATACTATGTTGAACAAGATAGGGGAGAGAGGGCATCCTTGTCTTGTTCTGGTTTTTAGGGGAAATGACTCCAACTTCTGTCTGTTTAGCAATATAGTTGCTGTGGGTCTCTCATAGATGGCTCTTACTGTTTTGAAGTATGTTCCATCTATGCATAGATGTTTGAGGGTTTTTATCAAGAAGGGGTGCTGGATTTTATCAAAAGTTTTTTCCACATCTAAGATAAAATCATGTGGTTTTTGTTTTTACATCTGTTGATGTATTTAATTACATTTATGGTCTTGTGAATGTTGAACCAGCCCTGCATCCAGGGGATTAAGCCGACTTGGTCATGATGGATAATTTTTGAGATGTATTGTTGGATCCAGTTTGCTAGAATCTTGTTGAGAATTTTAACATCTATGTTCATCAAGGATATTGGTCTGTATTTCTTTTTCTTTTTTGGATCTTTACCCGGCTTGGGTGTCAATGTGATGTTAGCTTCATAAAATGTTTTAGAGAGAGCTCCATCTTTCTTGATTGCCTGGAATGTTTTCTTTTTCTTTTTCTTTTTTTTTTTTTTTTTTGAGTTGGAGTCTCACTCTGTCGTCCAGACTGGAGTACAGTGGCCACTCCCGGCCACCGCAACCACGACCTGCTGAGCTCTGGCGATCCTTCCGCCTCACCCTTCCAAGCAGCTGGAACTACAGGCGTGCGCACCACACCAGGCTAATTTTTTGATTTATTGTAGAAATGAGGTCTTGCCAAGTTGCCCAGGTGGGTCACGAACCCTCGGGTTCAGGCAATCCACTCACCTCAGCCTCCCAAGGTGCGGGATTACAGGCTGAGCCAATGAGCCCGGCGCCTGGAATGTTTTCAATAGGATTGGTATCAGCTCCTCCATGTATGTTTTGTAGAATTCTGCTGGAAAGTTATCTAGCCCAAGGCTTTTTTTTTTTTTTTGTAGATAGTTTTCTTATGACACAGTTGATTTCCTGGGTTGTTATTGGTCTATTTAGGGTCTTGATTTCTTCTTGTTTCAACCTTGAGAGGCTGTGTGATGTCAGAAAGTCCTCCATTTCATTCAGGCTTTCAAGTTTATTTCAATACAAGTATACATAGCAATCTACCAGCAGCATTCTTCTCAGACCTGGAAAAGACAATACAGGAATTCATAATGGAAACATAAATGGTCACGAAAAACCAAAACAATTCTCAGCAAAACAAAACAGAAAAGTACAAGGTATCACACTTCCAGACTTTAAACTCTATTATAAAGCTATAATAATCAAAACAGCCTGGTATTGGTACAAGAACAAGGATACAGACCATTGGAACAGGATAGAGATTCCAGAAGCAAAACCGGAATTTCTCAAACAACTCTTCTTCAAAAAAGCTTCAACCATTAATCACTGGGGAGAGGAGAAACTAGTTAGTAAATATTTCTGGGAAAACTGGCCGACCACATGCAGTAGATTAAAATAAGACTTCTACCTATTACCATAAACAAAAATCAACTCTAAATGAATCAAAGACCTAAATGTAAAACCTCAAACTATAAGAATATTAGAAAATGCAGGAAACACCCTTATGGAAATTGGAACTGGCAACCAATTCCTGATTAAAACCCCAAGAGCCTATGCCGTAAGAGATAAGATAGACAGGTGGGACCTCATCAAACTGACAATCTTCTACAAAGCCAAATAACACATCAAGAGAGTGGGGAGATAGCCCAGAGAATGGGAAAAAATATTTGCCAGCTGTATATATGACAAAGGCCTACCATCTAGGATCCACAAGGAACTCAAACATGCTGAAAACAACAACAACAACAAAAACAAAAAGCCCCATTGCAAAGTGGGCAAAAGATATGAATAGATACTTCTCAAAAGAAGACATATGAGCAGCCAACAGATACATGAAACAATTCTCAGCTTCACTAGTCATTAAAGAAATGCAAATTAAAACCACACTGAGATACCACCTAACTCCAGTCAAGGTGGCCATCATCAATAACTCAAAACTAACAGATGCTGGAGAGAATTGGGGGATGGGGGGAAGAACACTTCTACACTGCTGGTGGAAGTGTAAACTAGTACAACCTCTGTGGAAAACAGTTTGGTGATTCCTAAAAGATCTAAAAATCAACCTTCCATACAACCCCACAATTCCCTACTGGGAATATACCTGGAGGAACTCAAATCATTCTACAAAAAAAGTTACCTGCACAAGCATGTTCATTGTAGCATTATTCACAATAGCAAAATCATGGAACCAAATGAGCTGCCTATCAAAAGAGGACTGGATAAAAAAAAAATGTGCTTCATATACATATGGTGTACTATGCAGCCATAAAGAAGGACAAAATTATGAGATTTGCTGCAACTTGGATGGACTTAGCATCTATAATACTGAGTGATCTATCACGGAAACAAAGAACTGGATACCACATGTTCTCACTCATAAGCAGACCTTGAACAATTATCGTAATACTATAAAAAAGGGATTAGCAGTAATGAGAAACTGCCAGGGGAGGGGGTCAGGATTGGCAGTAGTGGGAAACTTCTGGTGGGAGGGGATTGGAAGTAGTTTGAAACTGCCAGGAGAGGGGGGCACACCTCATCAACAAGGGTACCCGCGTAATGAAAATTTTTATACCTAACCCTGAATTGTACCCCACATTTTAAAATAAAATAATTTACACAATTACATCTATTTTCTAAAAAAGAATTTGGAACATAATCAAATACATAATTTATGTAAAAATTAACCCATGAAATAGACTGATGGCCAACCCATAGACAATTGTCAAGTGCTTCACTGGTAACTTATCAAAATAAAATGCAAAGCTGTATTTCATCACTTGAACTATAAAAGTAGTTCTAAAGAACAGTGTGCTTAAAAATCTATGGCCTTGAGAGATCAAAATTTTTCAGGAATAATTGAAACTCACCCAATTTCCTAGGGAATTTCTGGTGTTGATGTGGAATACATCTAAGTTGATAAGATTGTTTAACAGTCCAAATATTCTCTAAATTTGACAATTTCATGGAGGGGTTAATTCAGTTTACCACAGGTTTAATCTTATTTCTTCTCCATTTCTGCTCATTAACACATTCTACAGGACTTAGACAATAATAGCCAAAAAATAAATTCAAAGGTTTCATATCATCTACTTAGAAAATAACACATTTTTGATATTATAAAATAGTATGTGAAGGTAACTGAATTCAGAACCTTGAAATCAGAACAGACAGTATCATACACCTTTGTATGGGTGGCAAAACTACTAATGTATAAACATGAAAAAGATATATGTATTCTTTGAAAGGATAAACAAGATTGACAGACCTCTAGCCAGAATGACCAAGAAAAAGAGAGGAAAAGCCCAAATAAACACAATCAGATGCAAAAGATCAAATCACAATGGATCCTAAAGAATTACAAAAAGTTAGAGATTACTATGCACACCTTTATGGGAAAAAACCTGAAAAACTAAATGGAACGGAGGAATTTCTGACTTCACACAACCTCCTAAGGTTGAAACAATAAGAAATTGAGACATTAAATTGACCAATAACAACCCAGGAAATAGACTCTGTTATAATAAAACTACCCACAAGAAAAAGTCCTAGACCAGATTACTTTCCATCAGAGTTCTATGAAAAATACAAGGAGGAGCTGATACCAACCCTACTGAAAGCATTCCAAGCAAATGAGAAAGATGGAACTCTCCCCAAATCATTTTATGAAGTTAACATCACATTGATACCCAAACCAGGTAAAGATCCAACAAAGAAAGAGAACTATAGGCCAATATCCCTGATTAACATAGATGCAAAAATACTCAAGATTCTAGCAAATTGGATCCAACAAAACATCTCAAAAACCATCCACCATGATCAAGTAGGCTTCATCCTTGTGAAACAGGGCTGGTTCAACATCCACAAGACCATAAATATAGTTAAATACATCAATAGATGTAATGATTATATCATTAGATACAGAAAAAGCTTTGGATAAAATCCAGCATCCCTTCTTGATAAAAACCCTTGAACACCTAGGCATAGAGCGAGCATGTTAGGAACATATGTCCTAACATAGTAGGAGCCATCTACTGTAAACCCACAGTCATATTGCTAAATGGACAAAAATTGGAAGCATTTCTCCTTAAAACCAGAATAAGACAAGGTTGCCGGTGGCTCAGTCTGTAATCCCAGCACTTTGGGAGGTAGAGGCAAGTGGATTGCCTGAGCCCGTGGGTTCGAGACCCACCCGGGCAACTTGGTGAGTCTCTACAATAAATCAAAAATTAGCCGAGCATGGTAGTGCACGCCTATAGTTCCGGCTACTTGGAAGGCTGAGGCAGAAGGATGACTGGAGTCCAGCAGGTTGAGGCTGCGGTGGCTGGGAGCATGCCACTGCACTTCTGTCTGGGAGACAGAATGAGACATCAACTAAAAAAAAAAAAAAAAGACAAGGTTGCCCACTTTCACCCCTCTTGTTCGACATAGTGTTGGGAGTCTTAGCTAGAGCAATTAGACAAGAGAAGGAAATCATGGGTATCCAAGTAGGGAAAGAAGAAGTCAAGCTATCATTCTTTGCTGACAAAATGATTCTATACCTAGAAAATAAAGGAGAATCTGTCAAAAACTTTCTTGCACTGATAAAGGACTTTGGCAAAGTCTCAGGATACAAAATCAACATGCAGTAGTATTCTTATACACCAACAGCAAACAGGCAGAGAATCAAATAAAAGGCACAATCCCATTCATAAAAGCCACACAGAAAATGAAATACCTCAACATCTACCTAATCAAAGAAGTGAAAGACCTTTACAATGAAAACTACAAAACACTGCTCAAAGAAATCAAAGAAGACACTAGTAAATGGAAAAATATTCCATGCTCATGGATAGGAAGAATCAACATTGTTAAGATGTCCATCCTACCTAAGGTAATCTACAGATTTAAAGCAATACCCATTAAATTACCAACATCATTCTTCTCAGACCTGGAAACAATACAGAAATTCATATGGAATTGTAAATGACCACAAATAGCCAAAACAATCCTCAGCGAAAGGAACAAAGTGAGAGGTATCACACTTCCAAACTTTAAACTTTACTATAAGGCTACAATAATCAAAACAGCCTGGTAGTGGTACAAGAACAGGGATATAGACCAATGGAACAGGATAGAGAGTCCATAAGCAAAGTCTCAATTTTTTAACCAACTCACCTTCAACAAAGCCTCCACTAACAACCACTGGGAAGAGGAGAACTTACTCAGTAAATGGTGCTGGGAAAACTGGCTGACCACATGCAGAAGATTAAAACAAGACCCCTACCTATCACCATACACAAAAATCAACTCTAAATGGATCAAATACCTAAATGTAAAACCTCAAACTATAAGAACCTTAGAAAATGCAGGCATCACCCTTATGGAAATTGAAACTGGCAACATTCCTGATCAAAGCCCCAGGTGCCCATGCCATAAAAGGCAAGATAGGCAAGTGGGACCTCATCAAATTGAAAAGCTTCTGCAAAGCAAAAGAAGCCTTCAAGATCGCAGGGAGAAAGTCTAAAGAATGGGAAACAAAATATCTACCAACTGTATATCTGACAAAGTTCTAACATCTAGGATCTACAAGGAACTCAAACATGCCAAAAAGAAAAAAAAAAAAAGCAGTCCTATTAAAAAGTGGGCAAAAGATAAGAATAGACACTTCTCAAAAGAAAACATATAAACAGCCAACAGGTACATGAAAAAATGCATAGCCGCACTAATCACCAAAGAATGGCAAATTAAAGTGTAGACATCAGAAATTCCAGACCAGGATCATTACCTTTGGAAATGAAAGAAAAGGAAATAACAAGTAGAGATTTAAAGATTAAAAAAAATCACTGAAGCAAAAGTTATAAGCATTAGGCTTCCGTTTAACTTCATGTAACAGAACAACACAAATAATGTCTTAATTGGATAGAAAAATTTATTTTTCTCACACAATGAAATAGCCAGAAGTTGGAAGTCCAAAATTTGTGTGGCAGCTCTACAGTGCTCTGACTATCCTTTTTCTCCTTCTCCACCCTTAATGAGCAGCTCTCATCTTCATGATTGACAGGTGTCTGCTCCATTCCCAGACATCTGTCCCTAGATTTCTGTTTCTGTAGTTTTGTCTTCTCCATATTATAGTAATGGAATCATACAGTATGTTGTCTTTTGTTATGGTTTATCCTACTTAGTATAATTCTTTCAAGATCCATCCATATTGTTGCATGAATCAGTAGTCTATCCTTTCTGTTCTAAATAGTTTTCTATTGTATTCATATACAGCAATGTTACCATGTGTACATTAATGAGCATTTGACTTCCACTTTTTTTCACAATCATAAAGTTGCTATCAATATTCATGTAAAAGTCTTTGTACAAACATATGTTTTCATTTATCTAAAGTAATACCTAGGAGGGGATTGGAAGATCATATGTTAGGTACAAAAGTAATTTTATAGAGTATGCTCCAAGTGTTTTCCAGTATGACTATATCATTTTGCATTCTTATTAGGGATGCATAATATTGCACATATTCTAATTTTAATTTTAGTTTTTTTAAGCCATGTTAATTGTTATATAATAGAATATAATTTTGCTTTTAAATCACTTATTTGTAGTGGCTAATGATGTTGAGTATTTTTTTATGTATTTATTATGCAGCCTGGTAGGCGGAATAATGACCTTCTGAAAGTGTCCTAGTCCTAATCCCTGGAAAGGACTGAGTATGTTACCCTATATGGTAAAGGGGAATTAATGTATGTAGAGTTAAGGTTGCGCAAAAGCTGACCTTAGAATAGGAGATGATTTTGAAATGTCTAAGTGGGTGCAATATAATCACAAGGGTTCTTAAATGTGAAAGAGGGAAGCAGAGTCAATATCAGAATGAGACAATGTGATAAGAATTCAACCAGCCATTACTGGTTTGAAGAAGGAAAGAGCTCAGTAGACAAAGAATGTGGGTAACCTCTAGAAGCTGGGAAAGGCAAAAAAGTGAATTTTGACCAAGATCCTCCAGAAGGAAATACAGTCCTGATGATACACTGATCTACCCATAGGACTAATTTTGGACTTCTGACCACCAAAATTATAACATAACAAATTCACGGGGGTTTTTTGTTTTTGTTTTTTAGAAAGCAGGATTTATTGAGAGGACAGAAAAGTTCCCACAGTGGGAGAAGACCCCAGGGGGTTGCCAAATTTGTCTTGTTTTAAGGCGATAATATTGTGGTAATTTATTACAGAAGCAATAATAAACTGATAAATATACCCATAACTCTACTTCAATAAAGACTTTGTTCAAATATTTTATTCATTTAAAAAATATATGTTGTCTTCTTGCTGAAATTTGAGAGTTCTTTATAGATTCAAGTCTTTTATCATTATGTGTTTTGCAAAAATGTTCTGACAGTCTATAACCTATCTTTTTATTTTCTTCACAGTATCTTTTGAGGAGCACAACTTTAAATTTTGATGATATGATTTATCAAATTATTATTTTGGTGCTCATGCTTTTTGTGTGCCATCTAATAAAAAAAGATACTTGCCTCAAAAAAAGAAAAAGAAAATTGGGCCGGGCTCGGTGGCTCAGCCTATAATCCCACGATTTGGGAGGCTGAGGTGAGTGGATTGCCTGAGCCTGTGAGTTGGAGACCCGACCTGCCTGGGCAACTTGGTGAGATCTCATCTCTACAATAAATCAAAAGTTAGCCGGGGCATGGTAGTGCGCGCCTGTAGTTCCAACTACTTGGAAGGCTGAGCCAGAAGGACGCCGGAGCCCAGCAGGTCGAGGCTGCAGTGGCCAGGAGTGGACATTGCACTCCAGTCTGGGCGACAGAGTGAGACTCCAACTCAAAAAAAAGAAAGAAAGAAAGAAAGAAAATTGAAGGGCAAAGGCAGAGGGCAAAATGCAAAGAGAAGCCAGGCTCGGTGGCTCAGCCTGTAATCCCGCGCCTTTGGGAGGCTGAGGTGAGTGGATTGTCTGAGCCTGTGGGTTCGAGATCCGACCTGCCTGGGCAACTTGGTGAGACCTCATCTCTACAATAAATCAAAAATTAGCCGGGGCGTGGTAGTGCGCGCCTGTAGTTCCAGATACTTGGAAAACTGAGCCGGAAGGATCGCCGGAGCCCAGCAGGTCGAGGCTGCAGTGGCCAGGAGCAGCCACTGCACTCCAGTCTGGGCGACAGAGTGAGACTCCAAATCAAAAAAAAAAAAAAAAAATGCAAAAAGATGCATGCCTTATGAATGCCCCTCATTTAAGGAGCTTTCCCAACCAGTGACGTGCACTTACATGCCACATGGCTTCATCAGATGGCAGCTTGGGAAACTTATGGCTGGACATAATGCAACCCTAGAAAATATTTAAGGTCATCTAGGAAAGTAGAAGAAGAGAAAGGATCTGGGACAAGCAATTAACAGTGTCTATCAAAACCCCTTGTTTTGTCAACATTTTTCCTTCAGTGAATAGTGTGTTTCAATTATTGTGCAATTTATACTCTTTTTGTGAGTAATAGGTTCAGAGGCCAAAATGGAAGTAAACTTGGATGCTCATAAGTTATTCAGCCCCTTGGTGGCTGGTGATGGTATTAAGAGGTGAGATCTTTAAGAGGTGATTAGGTCATGAGGGCTCTGCCTTCATGAGTGGATTAAAGCCCTAATCTTGGGAGTGGATTAATTATGAAAGGAGTTCTACCTTCTTTTTTTCTCTCTCTCATGCTTACCTTGCCTCTGCCTTTCGTCATGGGATGATGCTCTTGCCAGATACCTTTCCCTTTGTTGTACAATATACATTGTTAAACCTCATAATAAATGATTTAAGGAACTCTACATTTTCTACTGGGAATTTGTTTCCTAATATTATTTCTGAGAATTCAACACCACTTATCTTTTTCACAAATTTATTTTGGTTGTCTTTTGCCATAAACCCTGGCCCAAGATTCTCTTTTTGTCACTCCTACCTAGTTTATAACTGCTTTCTCAGACATGCACACCATTTCTCTTCATTGAGTCCCCCAAAGTATATTTAACACAAGTCTTTAGTTTAAATCATTTTTTGTTTGTTTTAGCTGAGGCTTGAGTTACAAGAATCTTACTGCTCAGAAATGGAGGCCTTATATGAGAAATCACACATCTCTCTCCTTGAGTTTAAGCCATGCCCCTTCAAGTGTTCATTCCTCGGTTATCTCTCTTCTATCTCCTTGCCTATACCACATTGCAGAGGTAAGCTTATCTCTTCAAGGTAAAGGTACCTTGCTCATGACCTTTCTTTCCTTAAGCTTAGAAAATCCATTTGCCCTTTTCTGCCCTGTCAAAAGAAGACCAAAACAGTAACCATTATAACAATGTATGCAGGAATGCCTTGATATGAAAACTATGGAGTATATGTTAAAGCTGATACTTTGAACCTTAGTTTCAAGAACCTAGATTTGGATCACTTTCCCCATTTGGGTCTTTCTCAAGAGTAATTTGGTAATAAAGTGAATGAATGTTTTTTACCTTGTAAATATATGGATATGACTAAAAAGATCACTCCTAGAATAAATTGAAGACCTAAAACTGTTCAAAAATCACTTTCCAGATGCAACCATTTTCAGATCCAGGCTCCAACTACAGTAGGAAAACATTAGCCTCTCTAAAATATAGTCTGTTCACACCATTTGGGAATCTACGGTGCTTTTTAACATCCAGCATCATAGAATCTTAAACCCACAGGAACCACAGAGATAGTTTAGTTGGACACATTTATTTTAATTTGAAACAGTTGAAAACTGAAAGGGCACTTTAGGTTATTCTGAGAGTCAGAGATCAAACCAAAGATGAAGGCCTGGGACTTTTAAACCAATACTCATTGCTAACAACACCCAGGACAGTGGTGAGCTCTGGCTCCTGTAGGTAAGGAGGTTTATATAGCCAGTCCATGACCCTAACACCTTAGGTATTTTTATGGGTCCCCTCTTATCTAAGTGCCTCTGTTGCTTCTAAAAGGTTCAGAAACTGTACTTGTGAGCATGGGAGGAGTATATATAGAAAAATATCTCTTAGAGCTCTCTCTGATACCAGTGCTCCTTAAGAAGTCAAGAAAAATATTACATCAACATTCATGTTCAAGAGCCCTGCCATTTCTTATAATCAACTGAATCTTATCTTGGATTTTGATTTGAATCTTATCCTTTACAAGAAAATTTAATCTCAAAATAGTTTTCTGTAATCACTGATTCTAACTCATCTCCCCACATCCTCTCTTAAACCCACTCCAATCAGAATTTTAGTTCCATCATTATGTTAAAACTCTCATGCCATGGTCACCAATGACCTCTATTTTTAATCCTCTTTGATTTATCAACAGTGGTTTGGAATAGTTGAAGATTACCTACTTCTTAAAACACTTTCTTCACCCGACTTCCACAGCACTTTCCTGGTTTTTGTCCTAGCTTGCTGACCACTTCTTGGGCTCTTTTGCTAACTCTTTAATAGCCTCTCCAATCTTTTACCATGGAGTGCTTCACTGAATTGTTCTTGGGTCTTCTCTACTCTTTGTTTCTATTGTGGTGATCTTTCTCAGTTTTCTTGTTTTAAGCAACAATTATTCTTGGGTCTTCTCTACTCTTTGTTTCTATTGTGGTGATCTTTCTCAGTTTTCTGGTTTTAAGCCCTCATGATTTTCTTTCTTTCTTTCTTTTTTTTTTTGAGTTGGGAGTCTCACTCCGTCACCCAGACTGGAGTGCAGTGGCCGCTGTCAGTCACCGCAGCCTCGACCTGCTGGGCTCTGGCGACCCTTCCGCCTCAGCCTTCCGAGTAGCTGGAATTACAGGCATGCGCTACCACGCCCGGCTAGTTTTTTGATTTATTGTAGAGATAAGGTCTCGCTGCCCAGGCGGGTCTCGAACCCGTGGGCTCAGGCAATCCACTCACCTCAGCCTCCCAAAGGCGCGGGATTACAGGCTGAGCCACGGAGCCCTGCTACAAATGAACATTTCCAGCATGAATCTCTCCCCTAAACTTGGTCTTGAATATTAAACTGTCACTGGATATCTCCAATAGATATCTAATAGGATTAACATACTTAACATTTTTTAAAAACAAGTTCCTGATTCCACCTCTGTCCCATCAAACTTGTTCCTTCTATGGTTTTTCCCATCTCAGTTAATGGCAGTTTTGGAGTTTCAGTTGTTCAGACCAAACAGTTTGGGTCATACTTGATTTTCTTTTGTAGCAACACTGAACCCATCAGGAAATCTTGATCACACTTATATTATACACATTATATTACATATTCCACATGTATTTAGAATCTGACTTCTTCTCAACATAACGCTACTACCACCTTGATCCTAGCCTGAATTATTGCAATGTCTTCTTAAGATTCTCTCTGCTTTTGCCTTTGTCAACCCACCTACCCTAGACAGTTTATTTTAACAGACAAGCCAGAAATATTCTGTTAATGTATTCAGATATTGTCACTGCTTTGTTCTGAGCCCTTCAGGACTCCTTATCTCTGAGTAAAAGTCCACTCTTTTGAATGGCCGCCAGGATCTCTGTGCTCTGCCTACCCTTGCCCACCACCTTTTTGAAACCGACTCTGCCTCATATCCTCACTCATTCTGCTCTACTACACTTGACTTCTTGCAGTTTCAGGCACTTAATGATTTCTTCCTCCTGGAATTCTCTTCCCAGAGATGTCTGCATAGTATCTTCCTTCCTTTCACTCAAACCATTGTCCAATACCTTCTTCCCTGATCACCTAATTTGAAATTACTCTCCTCTGCCCATCCTGATCCTTGTCTTTATTACATTCTCTATATTCCTTCTTCCCACCTCTTTCCACTTTAATATTCCAGAGTTCTCAATGTGATTTTCTTGCATATTGTCCATCTCCTCATCTTAAAAAGTAAGCTGCATGAAGGTAGTTTTTTTTTTTTTTGTCACTTTTGTTCATTGCTGTCTAGATAATACTAGGTGTAGATTTAGTGCTTAGTATTTTTGAGTAAATAAAGGAATAAATGAATTACAGTGAATAATAATACAATACTTAGTTCAAATGAAACAAACACAAAAGTGAGGCAACCTGAGACCTAGAGTACCTTTATCTGGTCAGCATTGTCTCAAGTCTAAATGATGTTGGCTTTCTCCAGGAGGTAGATGGCTGTCAGTCACTGGATGCTCAGGGGGCCAAATTCAGCTAGATGGCATATTTAAAAAGTAAAATCTGTACCTTTAAATGCTAGTATATCAAATTATTTTAAAACATGAGAATTTTCTTTTAGAGAATTCATATGTAGTGGGTGTTTCAGAGGAGTATTTCTGATTATAAAATTGCTAAAAGCTATTGTGCATTTGGGAAGAAAATCTTGTAAACTTGACCTCGCAGAAAAGGGCATATTTTAGACTATCTAACAAATAAAATGTGCCCACATTTAAACTTTTTGTCTACAAAAAAACATTAAGAGGAAAGGTTTCAAAACATAAATCCAGCCTCTGAGTGAATTGGTTGCAGTTTTATGATCAACAGTAAAAGCTGTCTTCTGGTTTGTCAATTATATACAAACTAAAAGATCTTCAAGAAGGTCTCTCTACAAAGGACTTTAATGACTCACAAAAAGTCTACCAGAATATGTGTCAAGGAACAGCTAATTAGTAAGTGTCTGGTAAGGAAAGACTGACATTAATGCAAATTAATGACATTATGAAGTACAGCAACAATCTACAATTGAGGATTTACATAATCAGTCATTATAGTTCCCTGTTGTCTTTTAGGTCAATAATGTGCCGTTTTAAGACATGTTAATATATGTTTACTCATTAATCCACAATGTTGTCTAAGAGAGAGTCTAGGTCTCTGCTTGAATTAATTTATATTTAAATTGTAATAGCGGATAATTGCTTCACAGATTGGAAGAAAATACATAAACTCATAGATGTAGATTAAACATAGGTCATTCATAAAACTCTTTGTGTTTCTGATTTCTGGAGTAAAGACAGCTTATGATCTACCAAAACTTTATTGTAATTAGGGTTTCAAATGAGGCAATGTCTCAGATCTGTATTAACTTTGGTTTGCCTGAAAAGACTGAAGGGTATCTTTGGTGAGCATGGAGAGGGTAGAGGGTGGGAGGTGAGGAAGACTAGAAGAATTTGTTACATTTTATTGGGTCATAAAAAGCAAAGCAGAGTCTCAAAGCAAAATGTCAACAGTGATGAGAACAAATTATTCCAGATCCTAGGTATTCTCTATGACCCTTAAAAGTGAAAAATCACTAGGTGATAATTACATTTGACACTTTGAAGTAAGTAGTCTATTTTTTTGCTACTAAATTACCATAATCTATCAAAAAATGAATTCAAAATGAGTCTTGCTACTTTGATGGGGCCAATCATATTGACCTATTTGTTTACATAAATTCAATACTCCCTAACAATGTATTAGCCAGAGAGACTTAGTTCAATTTATTCTAAAAGTAAGTTTCCTGCGTGTTATATGGTAATTTTTTCCCATAAATGTCTAGGGGCTACTCTGATGGCAAAGTTTTTACAGCCCATCCTGGAACATGAAAGATATATCGTTAACAGTGACTGTGGTAATTGCTAAAATTATGTATACATAAAAGCTAAGCACTACTTCTTACTGCTGGTGATAGGGACCAAATTCCTGCTGTTAAGATCCAAGTAAAATAGTGTAGACTTTTCTTTTATAAACAAAATGTTTTTAAATTCCCAAATGCCTATATGTTTTTGGATGGAGACTCTTTTCTGCTTTATTGAGGTTGCACAGACCAATGTGGGGAAATGTATCATACCATGATTAAAATGCCCTTTAAACAGGCTGCACGGCAATGCTTTCACAGCAGTTGGCTACACCAACACTTCATTTAGGATCGGCATTAATCCCTCATTTGCATGGACACATACTTCTCTCCTCAAATGACATTAATAGTCGTTATAAATCTACTTTTTACATGCCATCACTATGCCAAGATAAAATGCAATGAGAAAGAATTATATGAGAATTGCTTTGGACAGCCAGTCTATATATATAGTCAGCATCACTCAATATTCCTGCCATTCAGAATTTGGTAACTTAAAGGTGAGACATGGAATATATACACTCACAAAATACTTTTTTGTACAAGCTAATGGAAGACTGATGGATAAAAATTAAAGACAGACTATTTCAACTGACTGTGATTGGGAAAGATGGCATAATAGGATTTTCTATGGTCTGAAAACTTCAAAATCCAGCCAAGAAAGAATTTTTGAGAGAATAAAAAATGGGGTAAAATGTGTAATAATGAATGACTTCTAAAATAATGTGATCAGCAAGATTAATTTTAATTAGTAAGATCTATAAATTTGAGGACTGTGCTCAGATGAAATGGTTTCATTCTATATTAATTAGCTATTTTAAGTTACAATGGAACACATATTTAGGATAATACTTTCTTAAGAGACAAGTAGAAAAGGAAGAAAACTAGATAATTCTTTAATCCCCACAGAAATGTTTTACATAAGCATTTAAACAATATCACTAAAAATGAAATGTCACATGAAAATCAACTGGATCTAGGTCCAGCGATCATTCATAGTAATCAGCCTCCATATTAGATGGTCCCCTTTATCCTTGCAATTTGGAGTTATTTCACTTTTGTTAATCTTCCATAGAATGTATTTTTCCCTTCTTCTTTTTAAAGAACTGTTCTGTAAGATAGGTCTAAGGAGTAGCTTTCAAAATCCATAGAAGTTTCTGCTTCTTGTTTAGATAGATTCATTTTTGATAGATCAATGCACACACTATGAACAACTAGAAATATTATGTAAACTACAAAAGTTATTTTCTGAAAGATGCCAGAGAGTTCCTTAAGCAAGGGGAATTAAGGAGTTAAGATTTCATACAGAAGAGAACTGCAATCAGTAGTTGGTTTTTACCTGGAGGTGCTTGCCAATTCAGAGAGCAGGATAGTGAATAAGCATGTAAGATTTATTTGAGTAGACATCCACTGTGTGGGGTGGGGAATAGGTTTAGGAAGAGGGGTAGACAAAAATCGTGACAGCTATTAAAGGGCTTAAGGAGCTAGGGTGATAAAATTGGAGAGCTGAATGGCCTCTAATTCCTGGCAGGTTTCTTGACCAAGGAGGCTTCAACCCCGGATGCAGGGCTGGTTCAACATCTGCAAGACCATAAATGTAATTAAACACATCAACAGATATAAAAATAGGAACCACATTATTATATTATTAGATGCAAAAAAAGCTTTTGACAAAATCCAGCATCTCTTCTTGATAAAAACCCTTGAACACCTAGGCATAGAAGGAACATACATCAAAATAGTAAAAGCCATCTACAATAAACCCACAGCCAGTATATTGCTAAATGGTCAGAAACTGGAAGCATTTCCCCTGAAAACAAGGACAAGACAACGCTACCCACTCTCACCCCTCCTGTTCAATATTGTGTTGGATGTCCTAGCTAGAGCAATTAGACAAGAGGGAAATCCAGGGTATCCAAGTAGGAAAAGAAGAAGTTAAAATGGTATCCCTCTTTGCTAATAATACGATCCTATATCTCAAAAATCCAAGAGAATCTATCAAAAAATCTCTTTTCGCTGATAGAGAACTTTGGCAAAGTCTCAGGGTACAAAATAAATGTACAAAAGACAGTCACATTCTTAAATGTCAACAACAAACAGGCAGAGAAACAAATAAAAAACACAATCCCATTCACAATAGCCACACATACAAAAAATGAAATCCCTTAGCATCTGCCTAACCAGAGAAATGAAAGACCTTTACAATGAAAACTACAAAACACTGCTCAAAGAAATCCAAGAAGACACAAACAAATAGAAAAATATTCCATGCTCATGGATAGGAAGAATCAACATGGTTAAGATGTTCATCCTACCAAAGGCAATATACAGGTTCAACACAAGACCCATTAAATTACCAACATCAGCCGGGCTCGGTGGCTCAGCCTGTAATCCCGTGCCTTTGGGAGGCTGAGGTGAGTGGATTGCCTGAGCCCGTGGGTTCGAGACCCACCTGGGCAACTTGGTGAGACCTCATCTCTATAATAAAACAAAAAATTAGCCGGGCGTGGTAGTGCGTGCCTGTAGTTCCAGCTACTTGGAAGGCTGAGGCGGAGGGATCGCCGGAGCCCAGCAGGTGGAGGCTGCGGTGGCTGGGAGCGACCACTACACTCCAGTGTGGGTGACAGAGTGAGACTCCAACACACACACACACACAAAAAATTTACCAACATCATCTTTCTCAGAATTGGAAACAAAAATACAGAAATGCATATGGAAATATAAGCAACCATGAATAGCCAAAACAATCCTCAGTAAAAGAAACAATGCAGGAGGTATCATACTTCCAGACTTTAAACTTTACTGTAAGGCTACAATGATCAAAACAGCCCGGTATTGGTACAAGAACAGGCATATAGACAAATGCAACAGAATAGAGTTACCAGAAGCAAAACCTCAATTTCTCAACTAACTCATCTTTGACAAAGCCTTCATCAACAATCACTGAGGAGAAGATAACCTATTCAGTAAATGGTGCTGAGAAAACTGGCTGACCACATACAGAAAATTTAAACAGGAGCACTACCTATTACCATACATGAAAACTCTAAATGGATCAAAGACTTAGACATAAAACCTCAAACTGTAAGAATCTTAGAAAACACAGGAGATATCTTTACAGAGATTGGAGTAAGCAACCAATTCCTGATCAAAACCCCAGATGTCCATGCCATAAGGGATAAGATAGACAAGTGGGACCTCATTAAACTGAAAAGCTTCTGCAAAGCAAAAGAAACCATCAAGAGAGTGGGGAGACAGTCTACAGAATGAAAAAAATATATATTTGCCAACTGTATATCTGACAAAGGTATCCAGGATCTCCAACTAACTCAAATGTGTGAAAGGAAAAAATAAACAGCCGGGCTCAGTGGCTCAGCCTGTAATCCCGCGCCTTTGGGAGGCTAAAGTGAGTGGATTGCCTGAGGCCGCGAGTTCAAGACCTGCCTAGGCAGCAAGACCTCATCTCTACAATAAATCAAAAAATCAGCCGGGCGTGGTAGCACATGCCTGTAATTCCAGCTACTCGGAAGGCTGAGGCGGAAGGATCGCCGGAGCCTAGCAGGCGAGGCTGTGGTGGCCGGGAGCGGCCACTGCGCTCCAGTCTGGGTGACCAAGTGAGACTCCAACTCAAACAAAACAAAACAAAACAAAAAAATCCACTAAAGAGTGCGCAAAAGACATGAATAGAGACTTCTCAAAAGAAGATATACAGGCAGCCAACAGACACATGAAAAAGTGCTCAGCCTCACTAATCATCAGAGAAATGCAAATCAAAACCACACTGAGATACCACCTAACCACAGTAAGAATGGCTATCATTAATAAAACAAACAATAACAGATGCTGGCAAGGATACAGAGAGAAGTGAATGAGTCTGCATTGCTGATGAGAATTCAAAGTAGTTCAGCCTCTACAGAAAACAGTGTGGTGATTTCTAAAAGAACTAGAAATTGACCTTCCATATGATCCAGCAATTCCCCTACTGGGAACATACCCAGAGTAACTCAAATCGTTCTACAAAAGATATCTGCACATGCATGTTTGTTGCAGCCCTATTCACAATAACCAACCATGCTGCAATCAAAATGGACTGGATAAAAAAAAAAAGTGGTATCTATACATGACAGAATATTACACAGCCATAAAGAAGGACAAATATATGGAGTTTCCAGCAACTTGGATGGATTTAAAGTTTATAATACTCAGTGATCTATCACACAAAGAGTCAAGTATCACGTGTTCTCACTCATAAGCTGAATGTTTGCCCATAATACTATAAGAAAGGGATTGGCAGTAGCAGGACACTTCCAGGGTTGGGGAACATAACATAAATAAGGTTACCTGATCTCAACCAGGTAAAGTGGAAACCAAAGGGAGGTCCAAACTTTACCTGTATGATGACTACTTGTATACCTAATTCTGAATTGTACCCTAATCTTTAAAATAATAAAAAATACCAAAAAATAAATAAAAATAAAAATACATTCACAAGTCTTCTGATACACCTTCCTTCAAGAAATGTTACATCCCTTGAGTATAGGCTAAAGTTAGTGATGCCTCTAATGAATAGAATAAAATAAACAAAAGCTATGAAGTACAAAGATTGATTGCAGAGAAAATCTCAGTGCAGAAAAAAATAAATAAAGCAAAACTTATGCAGAAAAAAAAATTACAGTTTTTTCTATCTTGCTTGCTCTTTCTCTTGGATCACTTCCTCTGGGGAAAGTTAGCTTCCTGGTGGTGAGAATACTCAGGTATCCTGATGGAGAAATCCAGGTAGTCAGAAACTGAAGCCTCCTATCAACTGTTCCGTGAGTGAGCCATCTTAGTAGCAGATCCTCCAGTCCCAGTTCAGCCTTTAGCAGATTTGATTTCAACCTCATAAGAGGTCCTGAACCAAACTACTGGACTAGGCACCTTCCAAATTTCTGATACTCTAAAACGTTTGGTTAATAAATGCTTGTTGTCTTAAGCCATAAATTAATTAATTTACAAAGTCCTGGCAGGTTTCCCCTTCAAGTCATTTAATTAATTCTGAAGGTACACAGAGTGGGGGAATAAAATGCTAAGTCACAGGCCTCTGAGAAGCCAAGCAGAATATTTTTAATCATGTAGTATTAAGAAGACAAAGGTTAAACTTCAGGTCCCATCAAGAGGGAAGGGCCTCAATGCACACATCACATTCTTACTTGGAAGACCCAATGGGCTATGGCCTAGGAATAGGGGTGAACAAGAGGTAGAGGCATCAGTTTAAGACTAACTTAACTAATTCCTTATTGGATTAAGGTGATAAGCTCCCTAATCTTAACTGCCTAGCAGGGAAAAAATATTCTTCTTCTTTAGAAGAAGGTAATATTATTTGTAGTCTCTGTAGTTATTTCATACCCAGTAAATTCCATTCTATATTTTTTAAATTACAAGAATTGTCAAGAGACAAGATCATGTAATCAAGAGAAAGAAGGACTCACAAGTATTCAGATATTAAAGTTTGTAGACACTCCATCTTAGTATAGAAATAAATATATACAAATACAATTTGTGTACAAGAACTTAAAATAATGATTAGCATGCTCCAGAAAATAGAGGGGAAAAAAGAGACACGACTGAAAACATAATTTCATCAGAAAAGTCAAAAATCTTAAAAATAGTCAAGTGGAAATTCAAGGCCTGAACAATACAATCAGCAAAATTAATTAGAAGAGTTAATAGCAACCAACATAACAAAATACAAGATTAGTGAACTGGAAGATGATGTCAAAACATATCTTCTATTTAACATGGTACTAGAGATTCAAATCAGTTCAAAAAGTCAACAAATAGGAATAAAAGGCATAAAGATCTAAAAACAGGACATACAGTGCTTATCAGTTGCAAATAACTAGACAGTATACAGTACATATAGAAAATGAAAAAGATTTTTTAGATAACTATTAGAATTAATAATTGAAATTAGCAAGCCACTTAATAACAGGCATTATAGAAAATTCAATTGTGTTTCTATATATTAAAAAGTGCAATTTTAACATTTTCTGCACTGCACCAAAAACATCAGGTGATTAGGAATAAATTAAATGAAAACCTCTGTAACTCAGCAGAATTTATTGAGAGATTTTTTTTTAAAGTCCAGAGTAAATGGAAGGATATCTCATGCTCATGGATAAGATTCATTATTGTAAAGACATGAATGGTTTCCAGCTTGATTTATGAATTTACTATATCCTAATCAAACTCTTAGAAATATTGTGAATGTCTGTGTGTAAATTGACAAGTTAATCCTAAAAGGTATATGAAAATATAAGGAGATAACAATGGTCAATAATATTGAAGAACAAAGCTAGAGGACTTACACTACCAGATATTAATATTTTCTGCACAGATCTAGCAATTAAAATAGTGTAGTACTGGTGCAGGGACAGACAGATGGATTACTATAATAGAAATAGAACGGAATTACAACTATAGTGTACTACTGTAAGGGAAAGAGTATATTTATACTAAATAATGCTGGGTCAATTGGATACCCATTTTTTAAAAAAATTAATTTGGGCACCTTACTTCACAGCACTTGAAAATCAGTTTCAGGTTGTTTGAAAATATAAATGCAGATATAAAATAATAAGGCTTCTTGAGAATAACAGAAAAATATCTTTATAACCTTTGGCTCTGAGGTGAGCCGAAAAGACTGATATCACTAACAGTGTATTTGGAAACATGAAGCCTCATCCCGTAAAGCTTTTACAGCCTGTGGGAAGGAGGACAGGTGAAGGAGAAGAAAAAAAAAAATTAGAAAATGATAAATCCCTGAGGGTCAAGTACCCTGAATCCAGCCACCTGGTCTGCTTCTCTACCTCAGGTGAAATCCCAACAAAGCATGAAAGGAGCCGAATCTGGGTAGAGTTCTAGAAGGTATAGACAGTCACTTGAGAAGAACTGACAACATGACTTTTCTCAGGCAATCTCAGTGGATATATCTGATTTAAGTGTGAGTGTATCTGAGAGGTTGGGAGAGCACCCAGATTCCAGTCGTAAAGCTCAGCCCGGTGATATGAGAGATGATGGAATCACCTCAAAGTCCAGGAGCAAAATTTAGGTCCATATAGAAAATCAACATCTGAGATGCTAACCTGCATGCAACCTCCATGTTCTTACTCTGAAAACTTTCTGTCAGCTTGGAAGATTCATATAATAATAGGAAAATAACAGGAAGAAAGTATTAAGGGTCTCACTGTGTTCCATTATCAGTGTTTTTCATGTTTTAATTCATTTGATCTTCACAAAACCATGATGGAGCTATCACTTTTGTACCTACTTTGCAGATGTGTATAGAGCACAAAAAGATAAAATAACTAGCCCAAGGTCTTAGAAATAATTATTCATGGGGCCAAAATTGAAACCCAGGCCACTACGGTCCCAAGAGAACACATTTTTTTTTATTGCTGCAGAAGTAATCTTTGAGGATGAACTTGGATAATAATTTATTCCACAGAAACTCAAAACTCTTCAGTTCAACACTGAGTATTAGAAAAATTAATATAGCTGCATACTGTTTCTTACATGCCTGGGTTGTTGTTCTGAAGTCTGTACTCATTCTCTAAGAAAAAGTAGAGAAAATATGCTGAAAAGTGCATATACCACATGCCAGGCAGCATAGGCAATCTTGAAAAGGAGAGAATTTTAATTTAATCTTTGAATGAAGAAACCAGAAATTCATAGAGATGTACATACATAGAGTTTCTACATATATGAAGTGGCAGAATTGAGATGAAATTTTGAGAATCCTCCTCTTTGGTTTATTGTTCTATTCACAATGGCCTTTCTCAACCCATTCTGAAAATTAGTTTAGCAAAAACTAATGTCATTAATTAGTGGGTGACAACAATTTTATGTTCAAGACTCTTTTGATTTCTCGTTATAGGGGATTAGGGAAAAAAGTATCAGTAAATAATCACCTAATTACTTTCTAATTTAGAGTACATGGGACTTAGCCAAAGAAAAATAATCAAATATGGTTTACTGTGGTTCCTAACCCACCGTCTGGGTAGAATAATGAAAGCTTAGAAGTTTTCTTTCATCCAAGATCTTCATCTTCTACATCGTTCCCAAAGCGATCATCATTTTAAACCATGCCTTTCTAGAGAAGGATGAGATACTTCTGTAGTAATAACTGTTTTCTGTTATTAAGGAAAAGGAAATAGGGGGTGATTGTATGTGGGGAAATCCCATCAGGAGTTAAAAAGACAACTTCTGTGGCCTTAGTTCATCCCTTTCTGAACTTCATATTCTTCACACCTCAGCAGCAGATAAGAGACACATTTTCCCAGCCAAATCAGTATTCTTCCTATACAAACTCTAGTGTAGGTTTGGGCATCAAGTCAAATCCTAGACCTTAATGAATTGACAAGAGTCTCTGGGATGAGATATACGGGAAATTTTCAATATTAATGATGATGGCATTTTGCTGATATTTTTACATAATCATTACCAGTAATCTTTATCTCATTAATCTTTACAACAAACCAACAGAAAGATTTCTTTCTCAATGTATAAAGGCTCAGGGAGATTGGACTGCTGTCTCAAGATCACAAAAATAACAAACAGAAGGACTGAGACTTGAATCTGGGTATTTTCTGACTTCAAAAGCCAAGTTTTAGGCTCCTTTCTTTTTTCTGGAAAAACCTATCCTCTATTTTAATAAGGTAACAAAATGGGGATTTAGTATATTGATATATTGGCATTTTTAAAAAAGACTTAGAAATATGAGCCTCAATTAACGATTTGAAGCTGTTAACTTGATGAATGATGTATAATGGTAGAACATGAATTGTACAGCACCTGTTAATAATTTTCTGAATAATTGGACAGCTCATTCATTTTGGTCCTTTCAGCACCCGCTGGATATTCCAAAGGCATACTGCTTCTGGGACCAGCCCTGTTCAAATGAACTGAATCCTAAATCACCGAACATGGTTTCAGAGCGAGAGGAATGTGCTTCACTTAAAATGACTCGAAATTTTACAACTTAAGCTAAATGAATGTACTACATATTAGTCAATATTTTCTAGTTCAAATGAAACAGTCACTCCTTCCAATTAATAATTGCTCTAAGTATCGGGGTTAGTTTGAGTATTAGTTTCCTATGGCTAGTATAACTTATTACCACAAATTTAGTTGCTTAAAGTGATACAAATTTATTATCTTACTGCTCTGAAACCAATAGCAGTGTCATGGGTTGAAACCAAAGTGCTAGCAAGCTGTGCTTCCTTAGGACCTCTGGGGGAGATCTATTTCTTTGCTATTTTTCAGTTCCTAGAGTTGCATTCCTGGTTCATATTCTCTTTCTCCATCTTCAAAGTTAGCAGTGGAGCATCTTCAAGTATCTCTCTGCTTCCATTATTTTGTAGCCGTCAGTCCCTCTAATCTTCGGCCTCCCTATTAGAAGGACCCCTGTGATTGCATCAGGCCCACCCAGATAATCCAGAATAACATTCCTATCTCAAGATCCTTAACCTAAAGAACATCTGTTTCATTTCTCTTGCAATATAAAGTAAAATTCACAGGTTCTAGAATTAGGATATGGACAGCTTGGCACTGGGGGAAGCCGGCGTTATTCAACCTACCATAGTCAGATATCATCTTTCTATTTTACATTCTAAGATAGTGGAAAATAGGTTTTAGAACATGACTTCATTTGTTTTGTGTTGCTACAACAGAAAACCACAGACCGGGTAATTAGTAAAGAATCAAAACTTCTTTTCTCATAGTTCTGGAGCCTAGGTGATTAAGATTAAGGTGCTGACATCTGTTGAAGGCCTTCCTGCTGCCTCATGGCATCACAGACAAGAGTGGGTGAGAGAGAGCAAGATGGGGGCTGGACTCATCTGTTTATAAGAAATCCATTCCCACAGTAAGGAAACCACTCCCACAATAACAGCATTAATCATTCTTGAGGGCACTGCCCCTTGACCCAAACACCTCCCATTATGCCCCACCTCCCAACGTTGCTGCCTTGAGGATCAAATTTCCAAGACACAAAACTTTGGGGACACATTCAAATCACAGCAGAGCATATTATGGATGTTGAACTATTTGTAAGCATTTTAGGAGTGGTTTATTTTTCAGCCAAGTTAATTGCAAATAGTCATTATTATGTAATAAGTACCTTCTTTGGGAAAGCTAATAATAAACTAAAGCAACAGTAATGAATTAAGCACCACTTCCTTGAGCTATGCATGGTAATTGTTCTCCAAAGATGTATTACTACTTACTTCATTGGTAAAGCGAATAGAAGTCTTACCTCAAATAGTAAAGAATAATAAAAATAAAAACACATAATATTAGCCTCTTATAATTCAGAGGGTTTTGATTTACAGTTTTAAAAGCTTTTCACAAAACCAGGAAGTTGCAATAATATTTAAATCAATGTCATTCAGATGTCTTTGCAAGGCAAACAAAGCTCTATCAATTGAACAACCAAACCACTGTTCAAATTAATCAGTAGGAACTTGATAAATTCCACTGATGTAGAAAATTAGCACTTTGCATGTTTCCCAGATTTTGATTTCATTTGGGCGTCTGGTCATGAATTATAACCACTCTTCTTGGACTCGAGCTATTTCACTTGAAATCCATTATTTCTAGCAGAATTATGAGTCTTGTTAGGGAAATGCCAGCTATTTCCATTTTGAGCATCTGCACTGCAGTTCTATTATTAACATGAAGCTCATTTTAAAAAGGGGGAAGAATTAGATTTGTGTCTTTGGGGCAGTGGGAGAGGGGCAGGTGATGGTGACGGGAGTGTCAATGAAACAAACAAGCTCACAAGGCTGCTTCCAATTGACACAGCTGTCATGTAAATATCTGTCCCTGTTGTATAGCTAAGGGATCCTGGGCTTAAAGACCTTATAGCCATATGTAAACAATGCCGGGCTGATGACAGGTTTACAACACTGGAGAAAACATGTGCAGCTGTTTCAGCCTTATACCTATAGTGAGATACAAATGTTCGGGAGGCAGATCACAGATGCTGAGAACTGAGTTGCAAGGCTAGTCCTGCTTTTGTAATGCACGTCGCATCACTGCCTTCCGGGTCATGCCATTACAGTCCGTGGTGCACACACTTCCGAGCAGTCTCCCTGCTGGGTCTCTCACTCTCTCTCTCTCTTCTTTTCCTCCAGTTTCAACTCGATTGTTTCCCCTGAGTGACAGTTAGGCAAAGCATCTCTTCTCCCAGTGGATGCAGAGGGGACACCTGACCCATGCCCCTGCATGCTGTATTGATCAGAGGGTTTCCCAGATCAAAGAATCCAAGAGACAAATGTCCAGATAGGTCCTTTACTCTGTTCCCTGCTTATTACTCTCTTCTCTTCTCAAGCCTCTTTCCAGTATATAGCCCAGGCTTATTACAAAAGAATCAAACCGGAAATAAAGTATTGTTTCAGCCAAGGTTCACTTAGTAAAAGTGAAAACACCAGTGAAAGTGACATGAAAATCAATTATTATGCATGTGTCAATTTGGAGGAAAAATTTTTTTGCTTTCTCTTTTAGTTTTTCAAATTAAAACTGAGATGACTGCACATTTTTTGTTTTCAGGCCAATAAACCTTTCATGATGACCTTTGGATACTTTCCTGAATTCCTCAGGTAAGTATAGTATTTCACAACCTGAATTATTCAGAGTCCAAAATTATTTTCTGTTTTCTAGTTACATTATGTGTTTATGGACACAAGTCCGATAGCAAGATGGATTTCTAAATAGTTTTTTTTTTTTTCTTATTTGAGTCTTAAGCCACTTTCTTAAGAAGCGGCTAGATTTTAGAGCTCTGCTATCAGACTATGTCAGTTTAAATCCAGACATAATCACTTATTAAATGTGAGATTTGGGGCAAGTTACTGAAGCTATCTAAGCTTAAAACGTGTTAATATGAAATGGGGATAATAATAGTACATATGTCGAAAGGTTGTTTTGAGGATTAACTGGACAATCATTAGTTTAATTTCTGCCACATAAAAGGCACTCATTAAGTATGAGCCATGATTATTATTCTTACATTTTGAAGAATACTTGTGTAAGTTAGAAACTCCCACTGCAAAAACAAACAAACAAAAAGTAAAGAAGGAAACTTTCCAATGACCCACACATAAGTGGCTTCCCAACTTCCAATTCTATGACTTCCAAAGATTTGCACCCAACTGTAGTCTCCCCTGAAAACATTCTTTTCTGAACCCAAGACACTGTATATTATCTAGGAAATCTTCCCTTCCCTTTCATAAATCTAGAATCTTTATCCTATTTTTTCTAAAGAAAAAAATAAAAAACAAAAAACTACTGGGACACATACAAATATAAGCAACTCAGATCTCATCCAGTTTCTACTTTTATGAGAATGGAATAGAAAGTTGTAATTGGTGTACCTAACATTTTGTTATTTAGTAGTATGAATCCAAATGCTCAGATACACCATGAGCTGAAAAAGTTTTTGTACACAGGGATAGGAATTTCAACACTCTGAGAATGTTGTTTTTTGGAAAAATTTGTTCTAAGTTCCAACAACTGATACACACAAGTCAACCTGAGAACATAACACCTCCATTAGGTGCTCAATTACTAAGACTCCACAAAATAAGACTTTTTGTGAAGATATCCTATGGACCCACAGAAAAACAAATCCATTTATATTTTAAAATAAATAGAGGGATGTAGTAGGAATACATCTGTTCCTTGTGTCTTTTTTTTAAAGCAGACTCTGTTTTTTAGAGCAGTTTTAGTTTTACAGAAAAACTGAGCAGAAAGTACAGTGTTCTCATATACTGAATCACCTACACATGTACAGACACCCCTAACATCAGTAGCCCACATCAGACTGATATATTAGTTATAATCAATGAACCTATATTGACACATCATTATCACTCAAAGTTCACAATTATTAGGTCTCAGTACTCATGTTACGTTCTATGGGTTTTTTAAAAAATCATGAATGCATAATAGGGGTAGCTTTTATGAATTTTGACAAATGTATGACAAGATCACCATTATAATATGCAGGATTACCTCATTGCCTTAAAAATCCCCTATGCTTCCTATATTTATCCCCTCTACCTCCTACTTCCTGACACTTGTTGAGTTTGTTTTCTTGTATTAATTTCTTTTGCATTGCTATAAAGGAATACCTGAGGGTGGGTGATTTATAAAGAAAAGAGGTTTATTTGGCTCATAGTTCTGTGGGTGCAGGTATCTGCTTGGCTTCTGGTGAGGCCTCAGGATGCTTACAATTAGGGCAGAAGATGAAGAGAGAGAGCAGGCATGTCACATGGTGAGAGTGGAAGCAAAAGAGATAAGAGAGGTGCTAGACTTGAACCACCAGCTCTCACATGAGCAATAGAGCAAAAACTCACTCATGATCATGGCAATGGCATCAAGACATTCATGAGGGATCCACCCCAATGGCCCAAATACTTCCCTCTGAACCCTACCTCCAACATTGTAGATAGCATTTCGACATGAGATTTGGAGGACACAACAGTCCAAACTACAACATGTCCCTTTTCCAGAATGCCATATAGTTGGAATTATATTGCATCTAGCCTTTTCAGATTGACTTATTTCACTTGGTAATATGCATCAAAGGTCTCTCCATGTCTTTTCTTGGCTTGATAGTGTTCATTTCTCCTGAGTGTTGAATAATAGTCCATCATCTGGATTATCAGTTTATTTCTCCATCCACCTGCTAAAGGACACCATGGTTGTTTTCAAATTTAGGCAATAATTAATAAACTGCTATATGTTAAGTCTTTGTCAGATGCATAATTTGCAAATATTTTTTCCCATTCTGTGGGTTATATCTATACTCTCTTGATGGTTTCTTTTGCTGTGCAAAAAGCTTTTCAGTTTGGTGGGGTCTCACCTGTCTATCTTAACTTTTGTAGCATTCACTTTTGGGGACTTGGTCATGAATTCATCACATACTCTGATGTTCAGAAGGGTGCTTCCTATGTTTTCTTCTAGGATTCTTATAGTTTGAGGTTTCATTTAGGTCTATGATCTATTTTGCATTGATTTTTGTATATGGTGATAGGTAGGTTTCAGTTTCATTATTTTGCATGTGGTGAGCCCATTTTTCCAGCACCATTTGTTAAATATGGTCTCTTTCCCCCAGAGATTGTTATTGGTAGCTTTGTCACAGATGAGTTGGTTGAGAGACTATGTTTTTCCTTCCAGAATCTGTGTCCTGTTCCACTCACCTAAGTACCCATTTCTGTACCAATGCCATGTCATCTTGGTTACTGTAGCCTTGTAATAAAGTTTAAAGTCTGACAAAGGTCTAACATCCAGAATTTACAAGGAACTCAAATGAAGGAAGGAAGGAAAAAAAACCAAATAACCCGATTAAAAATTTGTCAAAGTCATACTCAGTGATCTAGCATAGAAAAAGAACTGAGTATCCCATGTTCTCACTCATAAGTGGACCTTGAACATCTAGCACAATGCTACAAGAAAGGAATTGGAAGTAGGGGGAGGCCCGAACTTCTCCTGTATGTAAACCACTCATGTATGAGATCCTGACTTGTACCGCATATCTTTAAAATAAAATAAAATAGAAAGTTGACAGAGAACATGAACAGACATATCTCAAAAAATTGTCATACAGGCGGCCAACAGACACATGAAAAAATGCTGTGTCACTAATCATCAAAGAAATACAAATTAAAACTACAATAGATACCACTTAACTCCAGTAAGGATGACTAACATTAATAAGTGAAAAACAAAACAAAACAAAAAAAACAAATGGTGGTGTGGTTGTGGAGAAAAGGGAACACTTCTACACTGTTGGTAGGAATGTAAGCTAGTTAAAGCTATGGAAAGCAGTGTGGTGATTTCTAAAGAAACTGAAAATTGATCTTCCATATAATTCAGCAATCTTTCTCCTGGTAATATACCTGGAGGAACATAAATATCTCTACCAAAAAGACAGCTGCATAGACATGTAAATATACAACTCTATTCACAATAGCAAAAATGTGGAACCAACCCTGCTGCTAATCAAAAGTGTACTGGATAAAGAAAAAGTGGTACATATGCATGATGGAGTATTTACACAGTCATAAAGAAAAACAAAATCATGGCCTTTGCAGCAACTTGGATGCAGTTAGAGACCATCATATTAAGTTTAGTATTACAGAAACAAAGAGTTGAATACTGCATGTTCTCACTCATAAATGGGCCCTGAACACTAGTCACATTAGCACAAGGGTGTGATTGGCAGTTACTGGGTACTGCCAGAAGAGGGAGGAAAGTGAGGGGGATGTGACAGCACAAAGGTACCTGGTCCACTACCAGGGGAAGTGAGGGCCACATAGAAGCCCAAACTTTACCTGCATGCAGCCTGCTTATGTAGTAAATCTTCACTTGTACCCTACAACTCTATAATGTATAAAATAACAAAAATAAAACTACTATAAACATTCATGTGCATGTTTTTGTGTGGTCCTAAATTTTCTTTTTTTTGAGTTGGAGTCTCACTCTGTCACCCAGACTGGAGTGCAGTGGTCACTCCTGGCCATTGCAGCCTCAACCTGCTGGGCTCTGGCGATCCTTCCACCTCAGCCTTCCAAGTAGCTGAAACTACAGGTGCGCACACCACACCCGTCTAATTTTTGATTTATGGTAGAGATGAGTTCTCACCAAGTTTTCCAGGCGGGTCTCGAACCCGCGGGCTCAGGCGATACACTCAATTCACTTGGAAAAATACCAAGGTGGTATTTATCCATACAATTGCTGGGTTGTATGTAAGATCATGTGCAATTATGTAAGAAATTGCTGGTACTCTTGTGAAGAACGTTGTTCTTTTTCCCTTTTCTTCTGTGTTTAGTACTTTCTTAAGTGTTTCATGTAGAGGTGGTTTGGTGGCAGCATAAGTTCTTAGGGATTGGATAACTGGGAAAGATTTTAATTCTCCCTCACTGATGAAGCCTAGCTTGACCAGGTAGGTTATTCTTGGTTGAAATTGTTTATCTTTTAGCACTTTGAAGATAGGGCTCCAAGCTCTCCTAGCTTGCAGGGTTTCTGTAGATAAATCTGCTGCTATTCTGATTGGTCTTCCATGGT